>NC_064629.1:251475633-251775633 GCF_023864275.1 Schistocerca cancellata | reverse complement strand
GGAATCCAAACCACAGGTTGTTTTGGTTGAGAGGTGAAGGCAATGTTAGAATGGAGACAGAAAAATCCATAGTTCAACAGAGATTCGATCCCATGACCCTTTGTTTTCTAGGCAGTCACTTTACTGCTACGCCACAGTGCTCAACATGTCTATAAATACCTCCCTCTATAGATTTTGATGAGTGAGTTTGCAACTGTCACAATATGTGACATATATGGCCATATCTTATGCCTGCATTGACTTAAAAGCTTCAGTTACTTACAGTGCTAAGGGACCATAGCCTTCGCAGCTGATATAAATTTCAACATGATACCTCAAACTATTCCTCAGAAAATGGGGTCTTGACAAACAGGTTCTGTTTTTACTGAATGAGATATGGAACCCCAATAACCTAACAAGGTGGGGGGCAGAGGGGGGGGTGTCCACCGGGGGCTGAACTGCACAATAACCCTGGGTTCGGTGCGGGGCAGTGGAGGGTGAAGTGAACTGCAGCAGTCGTCGTCGGGTTGTGGACCACTGCGGTTGCAGTTGCGGCAAAGACGGAGCCTCTCCGCCATTTCTAGGTCCCCGGTTAACATACGACATATATGAGTAATTCGATTAACAACTGACAGTCCGGTAATGTAAAATGCTTATTGAGAAATGAGGAAGATGGTATACACTTGTCCACCTGGAACAGTTTTCTGAAGGATATTGTGTGTGAGAAAAGTGAGCTGTGTTTCACACATGTGAAACTCTGCTTGCCCTTCTCTCATGATATCCTGAGAACTATGAGAACTATGGACGAAGGACAACAGGTAGAGTCCATATTCCTTGATTTTTGTAAAGCATTTAACATGGTGTCACACTCCCAACTATTAACAAAGTTACAAGTTTACAGAAGAGGTTCCCAGAAACGAAAGTCCCTCAAAGACTTCTTATTTAAAAGAACCCAGAACATTGTCCTCAAAGGCAAGTGTTCATCAGACGCACGGGTATGTTTAGGACGGGTGGTAGGGACAGAGCATCGAGTGACATTATACCGAGTGCACTATCCGAAAATTACCTCGATCAATTAAACAGAGAACCGACTCGTGGAGATAACATCTTGGACCTACTGATAACAAACAGACCCGAACTTTTCGACTGTAAGCGCAGAACAGGGAATCTGTGATCATAAGGCCACTGCAGCATCCCTGAATATGGAAGTAAATTGGAATATAAAAAAAGGGAGGAAGGTTTAGCTGTTTAGCAAGAGTAATACAAAGCAGATTTCAGACTACCTAACAGATCAAAACAAAAATTTCTGTTCCAACACTGACAATGTTAGTGTTTATGGAAAAAGTTCAAGGCAATCGTAAAATGCGTTTTAGACAGGTATGTGCCAATTAAAACTGTGAGGGACGGGAAAAACCCACCGTGGTTCAACAACAAAGTTGGGAAACTACTGCGAAAGCAAAGAGAGCTTCACTCCAAGTTTAAACGCAGCCAAAACCTGTCAGACAAACAGAAGCTAAACGATGTCAAAGTTAGCGTAAGGAGGGCTATGCGTGAAGTGTTCAGTGAATTCGAAAGTAAAATTCTATGTACCGACTTGACAGAAAATCCTAGGAAGTTCTGGTCTTCGTTAAATCAGTAAGTGGATCGAAACAGCATATGCAGACACTCTGGGATGATGATGGCATTGAAACAGAGGATGACATGCGTAAAGCTGAAATACTGAACACATTTTTCCAAAGCTGTTTCACAGAGGAAGACCGCACTGCAGTTCCTTCTCTAAATCCTCGCATGAACAATAAAATGGCTGACACCGAAATAAGTGTCCAAGGAATAGAAAAGCAACTGAAATCACTCAACAGAGTAAAGTCCACTGGACCTGATGTGATACCAATTCGATTCTACACAGAGTTCGCGAAAGAACTTGCCCCCTTCTAACAGCCGTGTACCGCAAGTCTCTAGAGGAACGGAAGGTTCCAAATGATTGGAAAAGAGTACAGGTAGTCCCAGTTTTCAAGAAGGGTCATCGAGCAGATGCGCAGAACTATAGGCCTATATCTCTGATGCCGATCTGTTGTTTAATTTTAGAACATGTGTTTTGCTTACGTATCATATCATTTCTGGAAACCCAGAATCTACTCTGTAGGAATCAACATGGATTCCGGAAACGACGATCTTGTGAGACCCAACTCGCTTTATTTGTTCATTAGACCCAGAAAATATTAGATACCGGCTCCCAGGTAGATGCAATTTTCCTTGACTTCCGGAAGGCGTTTGGTACAGTTCCGCACTGTCGCCTGATAAAGTAAGAGCCTATGGAATATCAGACCAGCTTGTAATGAAGCAGGGTTGCGCACTGCTATCCTGTTTTGGTTTTACACTCCTTCAGTAACTTAGTGAAGCAATGAACTTTTTTTTCATTTTAACTACTCAGATTCCGACTACAGATTGTGTGGCCTTCAGCCTCTTAGTACAGAATTCAGAAATAGTTTTAAAAAAAATTCCCCTTGTAGAATCTATTATTTCAGTACATTCTAATGTCCATTCTGAAAGTAATGAGCTAATTAGTTTTATTGGAAATGCATCATATTAACAGTTATGAACAATGACGTATATAGTGCAATACATATTAAGTAAAATTAGAGTGTGCTAATAGATCGAATTCAGCTATAAGAATGCATCTAAAAGAAAGCCTAAATTTTGCTTATTCCAGCAAAGTGTTTAAATTAACCTAAAGTCTGTTACTTAACTAGATATTAACACTTAAAATCTGTAGCCTGTATGACTTTCAGTGCCAATTGTGACCAACCTACTAAATAATTCAGAGATCTGTTTCGATACTTTTGCTACCTTTATTTTTCTACATAAAATGACTCCAGTCTCAACTTTGTAAGTGCATTAATCAAGAATTATGTAAATTTGAATATGTAAAAATTATTGTTCAAGAGGGCTGCCATGGTTGTAAGTCAGGAATTCCCATGGCGGATGCATAAGTTAGTTCCACGTATTTAAATTGATACAGCTCACTCATGTTATTTAAATAATAAAACCCAATAGTTAACTTCAAAACCAATTAGGAAGGATCATTTTAACCCTAGGATAAACTATAATATAAATAGTAAAATATCCAAGCGCTCATCTATATAAGGTCCGAGCTGGTGCAGTTCTCAGTTAGTTCTCGGTCAGATTCTCTTGGAGCAGAAGTGCGGCAAGTTGGTTAATTTTTCGGTAATTGTAATTGTGAACTTTGTTAAAGACTGGAAGTTTTTGACCTACCTAATGTGACGATTAAGTGTAAGAGGCCTGGTCACATGAATATTGTGTGTGTGAGTGATAACAAATAAGTCGCATTGTGGTTGACATAAATGTTCAACAATGAATACAATCTTGACTTTTGATTTTGGAAAACTTAACCTAGGATTCTGGCTTCTTAATTTCAGTGTGATTTAGGTGAGACGGACGCAGCTACTGGGAAGACAATATTGAATAAGCAAAGCAAGGTACGTTGAGAACACTGCGCACTATCTACTGGGTGAGGAAATGTTTCAATACCGGTACATCCGGTTGTGACGTGAACTTTTAAGTGGCACTAATACACGGATACAGCCCGGCACGTTACAAGCTGTGTGGTTGGATTGAAGAGTTTTTAGCAAACAGAACACAGCATGTTATTCTCAATGGAGAGACACCTACAGACATTAAAGTAACCTCTGGTGTGCCACAGGGGAGTGTTATGGGACCATAGCTTTTCACAATATACATAAATGACCTAGTAGATAGCGTCGGAAGTTCCATGCGGCTTTTCGCGGATGATGCTGTAGTATACAGAGAAGTTGCAGCATTAGAAAATTGCAGCAAAATGCAGGAAAATCTGCAGCGGATAGGCACTTGGTGCAGGGAGTGGCAACTGACCCTTAACATAGACAAATGTAATGTATTGCGAATACATAGAAAGAAGGATCCTTTATTGTATGATTATATTATAGCGGAACAGACACTGGTAGCAGTTACTTCTGTAAAATATCTGGGAGTATGTGTGCGGAACGATTTGAAGTGGAATGATCACATAAAATTGTTGGTAAGGAGGGTGCCAGATTGAGATTCATTGAGAGAGTCCTTAGAAAATGTAGTCCATCAACAAAGGAGGTGGCTTACATAACACTCGTTCGACCTATACTTGACTATTGCTCATCAGTGTGGGATCCGTACCAGGTCGGGTTGACAGAGGAGATAGAGAAGATCCAAAGAAGAGCGGTGCGTTTTGTCACAGGTTTCCAGAATGAGATTTTCACTCTGCAGCGGAGTGTGCGCTGATATGAAACTTCCTGGCAGATTAAAACTGTGTGCCCGACCGAGACTCGAACTCGGGACCTTTGCCTTTCGCGGGCAAGTGCTCTAGTGCAAGAGCACTTGCCCGCAAAAGGCAAAGGTCACTGTCACAGGGTTATTTGGTAAGCGTGATAGCGTTACGGAGATGTTTAGCAAACTCGAGTGGCAGACTCTGCAAGAGAGGCACTCTGCATCACGGTGTAGCTTGCTGTCTAGGTTTCGAGAGAGTGCATTTCTGGATGAGGTATCAAATATATTGCTTCCCCCTACTTATACCTCCCGAGGAGATCACGAATGTAAAATTAGAGAGATTCGAGCGCACACGGAGGCTTTCCGGCAGTCGTTATTCCCGCGAACCATACGCGACTGGAACAGGAAAGGGAGGTTATGACAGTGGCACGTAAAGTGCCCTCTGCCACACACTGTTGGGGGCTTGTGGAGCATAAATGTAGATGTAGATGTAGATGTCACGAGCTTCCCAGGGAATTGTGACAGGAACACTCTTATTTTCTATATATATATGTGGTCTGGTGGACAGGGTAAGCAGCAGACTGCGGCTGTTTGCTGACGATGCCGTGATGCACGGGAAGGTGTCATCAGCGAGTGACTGTAGGAGGATTTAAGATAACTTAGGCAAAAATTTCTAGTTGGTGTCATGAATGGCAGCTTGCTCTGAATGTAGAAAAATTTAAGTTAATGCAAATGAGTAGGAAAAACAAACAAGTAATGTTCAGATACAGCACTCTTAGTGTCCTGCTTGAAACATTATCTGTGGTGTCACCGCCAGACACCACAGTTGCTAGGTGGTAGCCTTTAAATCGGCCGCGGTCCGTTAGTATACGTCGGACCCGCATGTCGCCACTATCAGTGATTGCAGACCGAGCGACGCCACACGGCAGGACTAGTCTAGAGAGACTCCCTAGCACTCGCCCCAGCTGTAAAGCCGACTTTGCTAGCGATGGTTCACTGACTACATACGCTCTCATTTGCAGAGACGACAGTTTAGCATTGCCTTCAGCTACGTCATTTGCTACGACCTAGCAAGGCGCTCTACTCAAGAATGTATTATGAACAGATAATATTGTGAATCATGTACCGTCAAGAGCGACGTTCATTATTAATGGATTAAAGTTAAGTATGAAAGTTCCTTGACATGTTGCAGACCTCACGTCAGTATAGTCCTTCCCTCCTCACGCCAGCCTGTGTGAGCTAAAACACATGCATTTCGGCCCCCACTAGTAACATGGTGTTGGCTCTGCTGCCAACACAACATTATAATCATTTAAAAATCTATGTGTGACACTGAAAATTGATATGAAATGGAACAAGCACGTAAGGATTGTAGTAGGGAAGGCAAACGATCTACTTCAGTTTATTGGTAGAATTTTACGTAAGTGTGGTTTATCTGTAAAAGAGATTGCAATACAGAATACTAATGCAACTTGCTGAGTAGTATTAGACTGTTTTGGATCCACACCAGATCATATTAAAAGAAGGCACCTAAGCAATTAAGAGGGGGGCGGGCAGCAAGATTTATTACCGGTAGGTTCAAACAACACTTTAGTACTACAGAGATACTTTGGGAGCTCAAATGGGAATCACTGGAGAGAAGCTGATGTTCTTTTTGGCAAGCACTATTGAGAAAATATAGAGAACCAGCATTTGAAGCTAATTGCAGGATGATTCCACAGCTACTAATACACATTTCACACGTGGAAGGTAAGATTGCAGAGATTAGGGTTTATGCAGAGGCATATAAGTAGTCATTTCTCCCTTGCTTTTATCTGCGAGTGGAATGGAAAAGGAAATGACTGGTAGGGATACAGGGTTCTCTCAGCACGCACCATACAGTGGTTTGTGAAATACCGATGTAGATTTAACAATCTTCTGATGTAGGAATGTACATTTAAATGTTGAATTTTAAACTTTAATTTTTAAGTCATCAATTTCAGCAACAGATTGATGTATGAGACTTAACAGAAAGTTTCATTACATTAACTGACTTCACCTAAGATACATTGCTTAAAGATTTTATGATGCATCCTTTACCAAGACGTTATTATAAACTTAATTGTAGCCCTCATGTTCCACACATTTTATAGGTGCATGAACTGCTATTAAGATTTCCTATCACTTTAAATGTATTCTGTTTCCAAGAACAACAACACTAATTTCCATTTTCAAAATATTCTGCATGTGGTAACATTAAACCAGTGTACATCTTTTCTGTCTTTTAATACATTATACAAATGTGTGTGACTAAGTGTTCAGAATTAACCACAACTCTCTTATATTTAACTGTATCCAATGGGGAGTGCACTTGATAGAACTAAAATTACCCGAAGACAGAATTTATCGTCATGAGGCAGAATTCCAAGTTCTGGCAACATACATATTTAGAAGTAACAAAAACTAGACCTAGCTTTTGAAGTTGTTAGTTCCTACCTGAGGGAGGATGAGGAAGAATTCATCTCATGCTCACAACAGGTGGATCCCTCTCAAGTTTGGTTCCAAGTGGCCTCCTCCTTATCAACCTCCAGCAACCCAACACCCAACACTTTTTCCTCCCTCATGAACTAATAATGAAGTACCAAAAGCTAGATTAGTCTTTTTTTTATTTTTTAAGTTGTCTATCAGTTCTTTTACAATTACAGTATTATGAAAAGGAAATGCTGAGTCGCAGATGGGTAACAGGCATAACAGATAGGCTGCTAAACAAGTGAGCTTTTGGCCAAAAGTCTTCTTCTAAATTAGACAACACACACACACACACACACACACACACACACACACACACAGTGCCTGGCCTCGGCAGCCAGAGACTGTGTGTGTGTGTGTGTGTGTGTGTGTGTGTGTGTGTGTGTGTGTGTGTGTTTTTTTTCTAATTCAGAAGAAGGCTTATTGGTCGATAACTTACTTGTTTAGAAATCTTTTTGTTGTGCCTGTCTGTAACGCAACAGCTCAACATTTCCACTATACGGCGAGTAGGAATTTCTCCTTTTCATAACACTGTCATTATCCCAACCTGGATTTTTCATTTTTGACCTAGTTCTTTTACAATTGTCAGATTTCAAGAAAATGTTCCAAATTCACCACATAAGTAGAATGTTTAATTGCTCTTTTAAACACAAAATATCTCCCAGCTATTTTGTTGAACTTTTTCTTATGTTATAATAATCACTACAACACACTAACCAAAATGGAAAGTGTTACCTCATGAACATCTTGACTGAACATTACCAAACTGATCCTTGAATATTTACTTGTCTGTGGGATACATTGATTTTCATTTCATCCTTAGGCAAGTATTCTTTCAATGCAGAAAAAAATCCATTCCTACATATGAATAATGGTGTTAATACCTGATGGCTATTGGGTGTGTGTAACATTTATGAAACACTTTCAAGTGGAAACTTCAGTACATCTCTCCCAAAGGATGTGGACATTCAGCAGGTTGCCATCTTTCAGACTTTGGGAAGGTAGAATCATTGACATGAGCGATATGGGAGCTCCATCATGAGAGATCACAGACAATTAGCTGTAGTGCAATTATTTCATAATGAATCATGTTGAGATGGTCTCAGGATGTGTGTGGCAAGAGTAGTCACGGTTCCTTCTAGATGGACCACACCATGAGAAAATGATAGGATTGTATGACTGGTTCTGATGAACAGATAGATGGCAGCGGCTACAGGAAGAGTGTCATTACAAACTGTGGGGAAACAGATTACTGGCAGCTGGGTCAAGATATTAAGTTGTCATATGTCGTTTACTGCACAGTCCACAGACAGCAGATAACTTGCATGGAGTGGGCCAAAGTCAACTGGGACATTGAGTGGCATTCTGTGGTGTTCAGCCATGTGTCTGCCTTCTGTCTGTGATGGTCAAATCACTGTAAATGTGTCTGTAGACCCACTGGAAGGCCACAGGAAGCAGCAATTCTGGAGATGCATTACTCTCCAACTCCAGGAATCGTGGTGTGGGAAGCTACTGGCTATGACAACTATTATACAACTTTATTGCAAACTTGGTAATCAATGAAGGGAAGCCAAGTGTTCCCCAGTATGTGGCATGAATGGTAAATCTGGTGTCATACCCTTCATGACCAATGTACTGATAGGCGTATACCAACAGCATACTGCAAGACCCTACATTCCAATTCACACAACAACACATGTAGGGATCCTTGCTGACTGACTGTTTCCCCAATTTATTGCCCACAGTGTATGTCTGGAATGACTTACCAGCCTACCAGCCTCCAGCCAGCAGTCTTCATGAACTAACACATCATGTGTTTCAAGAATGGCAAGAAATACCTCAATATAGCATTTGGAACCACACGCCATTTCCATCGCACAGAGAGAGAGAGAGAGAGAGAGAGAGAGAGAGAGAGAGAGAGAGAAATTTGTGTGATAACAAGTTCACTTCAAGCAGAGCGATTATTCAGTAGATACTATATAGACGTCCTTGGCTGCTGCACCCATGAATCATTGCCCCAAATTCCCACATGCCTAGGCCCTTTCTAATGGGTATGGATTTGGTGAACATGGAGTTTCTGAGCACCACCAGTCTTGTAACATTAAAGCTTTGGGGCTGCTTCAACAACCACCCTGATGTGTGACAATGGAACATCTTACAGTGAGGTGACAGAAGTCATGTGATAGCAATATGCACACATACAGATGGCAGTAGCATTGTGTCCAAAATGTATGAAAGGACACTAAATTGGTGAAGCTGTCATTTGTTCACAGGTGATTCAGGTTTCCTATGTGATTATTGCCAAAAGGTGGGAATTAACAGAATTTGAACATGGAATGGTAGTTGGAGTTAGATGTATGGGACAGACCATTTCAGAAATCTTTTTCTGGGTTTGTGGCCGCATTGTCAATATATATAAAACTACCGACGTTTCGGTCCCTGTTGCAAGTGACCTTCTTCAGGGTATTCTCGCTTACAGCAGAATGGTGTAGCTATGGGCTCCCCTCTCTCACCTATTGCAGCAGCCATCTTCATGGAAGCTTTTGAAGAAACAGCTCTCCAGTCTGCACCATTACACCCAGAATGTTGGCTCCAATATTGATGATACTTTCATTATCTGGCCACATGGAGAGGAAGAGCTACAAATTTCCTCTGACACCTCAACCAGCAGCACAGCAGAATCCAATTCACTATGGAGATGGTAAAGAATGGGGTGATGCCTTTCCTCAAGATGGGAATTTACAAAAAGCCTGATGGTAAACTAGGCCATAGAGTATATAGGAAGCCAACGAGTACTGTTAAGTACCTGCATGCCTCCTCCCATCATCACCCGCAGAATAAATCCACCTTGCACACTTTAACCAAGAAGGCTCACAGGATCAGCAATGAGGAACATCTAAAGGGTGAACTACAAAACCTCAAGTCCATTTTTTGTGCCAATGTTTAAGGAATAAAAGTAATAGATAAAACTATGGCGACAAAGAATGGAGGCAATAGAAGAGAGCAAAAGGAAGCACAAAACATTGCTTTGTTACCATATGTTCACGGCGTCACTGAACGGGTGGGCAAAATTCTCCACCGAGCATGCATCAAACCAATTTTCCGAAGCAGCAACAAGATAAAAGATTTTTTCGCACAACAGCAGATACACCTGACAAACTACATGCTGCTGGAGTTTACGAAATCAGTGCAAATGTGGATTAGTGTATGTAGGCAAGACGGGGCAACCAATCAGCACATGGATATTTGAACATAAAAGATATATCCGACTGAGACAGCACACCAAGTCAGTGGTGGCAGAACACCAGGATGAGTGCAGCAAACAGATTCATTTTGGTGACGCTCACATACTGTGTAAACAGCCTCTTACTATCAGACAGAAGATTAGAGAGGCAATAGAAATGGCCAAGCGACCGGCCTACATGAACAGAGAAGACGGCTACCAACTCCCGACATCTTGGCTGCCAGCAATAACAGCACTACGAGATGATAGCTCAAGTGAAGCAACACATACAGGCACGTGGGAGACCACAGTGGCCACAGGTACATAGAGTACTAGCGCACCTCAGCCAGCACTAGAAAGCAGGAAAACACCACCACATCACAGCTGCCGCCTGGTTTTCCATTCACCAATTTCCACCAATTACAAGCAGTAATGCAAACACCAATCAAAATGTCTGGTTTCCACCAATGAAAACAAATAAAAAAAAAACACCAATAAAGACTTGTAACATCCCTCCCCTTCATCCTAAATGGCCTATCAGAATTTGATAACAGCCATGCCTGCAGGTATATAAGAAACAAAGTTCTCTCATTCAGCAGTAAGCAGAAACACCCTGAAAAAAGTTGCCTGCAACAGGGACCGAAACATCGGTAGTTTTATATATACTGACAATGGGGTCACAAACCCAGAAAAATTTTACTGAATGTGACAATGGTCGCAAGAGCCTACATTCATATTTATATTTCAGAAACTGTCAGAGAATTCAATATTCTGAGATCAACAGTGTTAAGAGTGTGTGGCATTACCTCTTTTCACACAGACAACACAGTGGCTGATGGCCTTCACTTAATGACTGAAAGCAGTGGCACTTGCAGAGAGGTGTCAGTGCTAAGAGACAAGCAATGTTGCATCAAATAACCACAGAAATCAATGTGGGATGTATGACTAATGAATCTGTTACAACAGTGCTGCGAAATAGGATGTTAATGGGTTATGACAGCCGACGACTGATGTGAGTACCTTTGCTACAGTAATACCGTAGCTTGGTCAGATCGCTCTTGATTTCAGTTGGTCAGAGCCGATGGTAGGGTTTCAGTGTGGCACAGACACCATGAAACCTTGGATCGAAGTCATCAAGAAGGCACTATGCAAGCTGGTGGTGGCTCCATAATGGTGTGGACTGTGTTTACATGGAAGGGACTGGGTCCTCCAGATGTTCGGCTACTTGGAGACCAATTACAGTCATTCATGGATGTCATGTTCCCTAAAGATGGAATTTATATGGATGGCAATGCACCATGTCTTCAGGCCACAACTGTTCATGATTGGTTTGAAGAACATTCTGGACAGTTCTAGTGAACTGCTTGGCCTCCCATATCATCCAACGTGAATGCAAACAGATGTTTATGGGACAACTGAGAGGTCAGTTCATGCACCTAGTCCTGCACCAGCAACACTTACACAATTATGGATAGCTATAGAGGCAACATGGCTCAATATTTCTGTAGGGGACTTCCAATGACATGTTGAGTCCATGACACAGAGCTGCAGCACCATGCCAAACAAAAGGAGGTCTGACACAATATTATGAAGTAACCCATCACTTCTGTCACTTCAGTGCGTCGCAGGGAGCAAGGGATACTCTGAAAGGTGTTACCAAATATATACAAAAGTCATTGGAATACGTAATTTTCACTCATATCAGGGTGCAGCGAGCATTACTTCATGCTGTTGAAAGCCATGCATGTGCCTTGCATATTTGTCACCAGACTAGTTGCTCACGGCAGTTGTCTACTAATGCAGTAAGTATTATTTAGCAACACATTGTAAAATGTTGGCTGCCAGTTCCTCTTCCCCATGTATTTTCAGAGAGTGGTCCATTTCATCCTGCTGGACCTTATATATTTGCTTGTTGCTGCAAATACATCCCCTGTGTACCTTCCCAATTAATGTTCCACATGTTTAACATTTCTGTATATTTTACATGTGGTCTCAAGTATTATGTGAGGGTCGTTACTTTCTTGAGTAATGGGGTGTTCTGGGTCTTTTCCGCAAACATAGGTGCTGTTAAATATTGGAAATTTTATTTTCTGGCTATCAGCATTTCACACCTGATACTTTTTAAAACATGAAGTTTGTGAATCAGTGTCATTTCATCTGAGGATATCCAAGTTTTGATTAATGTCAAAAACAGAACCACATGAATTTCAGATGCATTCTGCCACCAAAATGACTTATCACTATATGTTGTGCACCTAACCCACCAGATAAACTAATGTCAGTCCTCCGTAAGATGCTGAAATCAACAGTTATGCTGAGCCCCCCCCCCCCCCCCCCCCCATCTTGTGACCTACGAAAGAATAAGAAACAGCCTCAGATCACAAGCAATAGACATTATTTGCACCAACATTTGTAATGATCTATATCTGACAACAAGCACATTCTTGATAGCTCTCATTATGACATATCCAACTGGTAGACAGTTCAACTCAGAATGCACACAGAATTCACAATTATTTTGCTCTCTTAACACTAATTTCTTAATAGGTTTCACTAGTCAACTAAAACTATCATCCATCAACAAACAGTACCTTCTTTCCCTTCGTCTGGACTTCAAAGGTGACAACTGCTCAATGAAAGGTATATCCTGCTAGTTCTCTCTTTATCATCAGTGGGAGACAATGTCTCAAACCTATCTGCTTGGAGTACAGGGCTACCATTTTGACCAGTTCTCACAGAGATTTTCCTGAGAGGCAACTACAGATCTATGCAAAGACTGAAGAAACCTTGAGGTGTCTGCTGAGTGCCAGATCATGGTTCTCTGTTGACCAAACCGGCAACAGAAGGAACAATGCAAGGCCTCCGATGCATTCACAACAGGAGATGGTCCTGTGACTTTTTCACTAATAAAAAGCACAGAAGTCATTCAAAGCTCGCTGATAGTCACCGAGTTACCACCTGTTCACTGACTGCATCTCATCAATAAAGTTTCTACAATCCTGAGCCATATCTATTGTTGGAAGGGAAATACTTTAGCTAGATTTACAAGTCAAAAAGCAAGCAACTACAAATCACATGATCTACTGCACCAAAAACAATAATCACAGAAAGTCAACAGCATGAAGCCTAGTTGCCATGCTACTTTTGAAGTAGATTTCTGTATGGTGGTTAAGTGTCATGTATTAAATAGTCTACCCCACAGATACAAAATATCTCATCATATAGTGCTGATCTTCATGTACACTTCATCCTTAGTACACTAACTGACAATACTGGGCATAAACAAAATCTGCAGGAGAATCCATATTGTGTATCCAGTAAAAATTTGCTAGCAACTATTCATAATTTATCTGTACACACTGCAAATTGAAATTTAGAGCACCGAGGATTCAATAGTAGCTTTGACCTAGATCGTTTTTACTCAATTCATACTGAGGGTTATGAAAAGTATTTACAAGTGTGGAAAGAATCCATAGTTTCCAAGCGATTTTGAAAATTAATAAGGTATGTTACTCAAAAGTTATTCAAATTAGTGTAATCCATAAAGAAAAGAGATAGTAAGTGATGAGTCATCGCTAATGTTTAATTTTTACTGGTCACTTCACTAAGAGTGATACATGAAACATAATTTACAAAAATTAAGAGGAATTGAAGTGTACCAGTTGATAAGATCTATGAATATCTGTATTAACTAACAAATACCAGTACTCTATACAAAATAACTACAAAGTCATACTGGGATACGGGGAGGGGGGGGCAAGGTGGGGGGAGGTAGAAAGTATGAATGAATGAATGAATGAATGAATGAATGAATGAATGAATGAACAGACAGTATTTGTTACTGCATATGAAAGAATTCTGTTTCTACTATGCCTTTCACATATAGATGAATGGGGAAAATAAGTGATCTAATCACTTATTTAAGTGATGTATAAGCAGGCATGAAATGGAGCGATAAACACGTATGATAGCCTTGTGCTAATTTTTTTATGAAATCTACATGTACCACAGGATGCAGTCTTCATTTAAGATGAATGTCATTACCTGTTGTGTTACATCCTTCTTCAAAAGCTTGTCAACAGATAACAGTTCCATCCTCCGATTTTTGTGTGCAGGCCCTGTGAACATAGATTCCTTTAAATACATATATATTGCAAAAAGTTTAAGATTAAATCCTGTTCAGAACTTGTGACTTTTTTGTTTGTTTGTTTGTTAGAATAACATTTTTAATAGTCTCACATTTTATTTTCATTTACAGTTATTTCAGTCTTCCAGCCCTAGCATCAAGTTTTTTCCATGGTGGTATTAATCAGAAATGAACTAACTGGAAGAGTTTCATGATGTAAACAGTCTCGAAACACATTCAAGCAAGAGACTTAATTTTAGTGTAACTCGAAGCTATGACACAGCACCATTTTATTTTTCCAGTGACTAACATTACATTTCAGGATTACTGGAAAAGCTCTAATAGTCTTAGTGCTTGTCTACGAAATGCACCAATATAAATTAGGTCAATCGCTAGTGTTCAATCTCATTTTCAAACACTTATAGAGATTTCATTGGCACAAAATTTCATTGAAGCCTAATAAACATGCAACAAAAGAGATACAGTTGTGATTAAAATAGTGATTTTTCACGTAACATAAAAGCTGCCTGGCACTGAGTACAAGGCAGTAACAATGGAGCCGCTGAACAGTGATGGCGGAGCCTTTATTGAGCATGAAGCACAAATCATTTTAGAAACAAACTTTCATTCAACACACTAATACAGAAATACCACTTCAGCTTCCACAATCAGCTATAATGGAGTATCTGAGACAAGGTTCTATTTTCTTGCCATATAAAATCTGCGAAAAATCTCAAGCTTTTGATAATCGCCTCAACTGCCTTACCTAGGAACTGTAGTTGCTGCTCCTGATGAAGAAGATAGATGTGATCATCTAAAGCTTAAGGTTTTACATAGATATGGTGCACCAAGAAAAGATAGAATGCTTTATACAAGAATGTAATTCTGAGGAATTACATTCTCATAGTTCCTACTGCACTTACACCTGGATCAAACCAACAAACTAACTTGACATAAAGTCATGGAAGGAAGCCACGCTGTTGGAGAGAGAATACCTGTGTGCGCAGTATGCTTGTGACAGAAACATCTGGCATGTAAAATAAAAAACAAAAAGGAAACAGCACAGATAAACTAGGTGTGTGTGCCCTCCCACCCACCCACACATACGAAAACAGGTGCGTTAGCAGCTGAAATGGTCACCGACAGCTGGATGTGGTGACCAGGACTTAATGAAACAGAGCAACATGATAACGGTGAATAGAAGGTGCAACCAAACTTGTTCTTTGGTTGAATGTTTACATGATGCCTGTTTTGTAAACAATGTTCTGTTGTTCAAAGGATATGTACTGTCATTCCATTCATTTACCAGAAATACTGATACAAAACTGATTATTTTGATACGAGTTTTGTAGATACACAAGAGACAGAAAATTGTAAAGAATAATTTCAGATTTAAAGATTCATGGAAGGAAAAAATATGACTGGCAAAAAAACTATCACAATCACTGAAAAGTTGTCTTCCTGGCTCAAAGATATCACTGATACCCATTAAACTTTGTTTTTTATATGTGTAAATCGCATGTCAACTTGATAGACAAGACATTATGTTTTAAACGGTAATACCTCACTATCACAAAATTTGTCTTTCAAACAGTCTGCCAGCGAAAGTTTATTCAAATTTGGTGAAGTATTCTAAGGACGTTGCTTTTGCATCTTAATAAAATAAGACGTCTGCTGATTTCCAATTTGTCAATACGTCACATGAGAATTATCCAGATGAAACTTGCAATCACTGGTAAAAACAAGGATAAAGTACACAATGTTATTGGACAATCAATATTTAAATGTATATAAATAACTGACGCGATAGTTGTATCAAAGAACACGGTACGAATGAGAAGCTTTATGCAAGATGGGTGCCTTATTAGATGGACGCTGAACAGCAGCAAATGTGAAAATGAACTTCTCTGCAGTGTTTAGAACATTTTAAAAATAATTTAACATGTTTTTTAATTGATTTATTCATCTTATTTTGTTTGCATCAGTTTGTTATGGTACATGTGATGCTTGTCCTCCACTTTTAGCCAGAAATGCACCAAAAATGGCAAAGCTGATTTCATCTGCTGGAAATGCTATATGGCCTATGTTTTATGAGACAAAGAATAGATTTCTTTATTACTCGCCTTTCAGAGGATAAAGCAAGAATTGACACTAAAATTTTATGGTATTACTGGATTAAAATCAATTCATGGAAAGAACCCTGGACAGAAAATAAATAAAATATCTGATCAGGACAATCCACCTGCCCACAAAATCATGTTAGCAACAAGGAAACAAGAAAGAGAGAACACTCTTGACTTGAGTAAATACTGTTAATTCATCCACCCATCTGGACATGAGACTCACACTTCTGCCTATTTGTAGCTGGAAACCGTTTTCAGTCCAATGAGATTACGGCAATCTTGTAAATCCTGCAAGATAACACATTAGGATGGAAAATATTTACTAAAAACTGAACAAAGTATATTGACTCAAAAGGAAGTTACATGAAAAGAACAGAATCATTTTGACCTAAATGAGACAGTCTTTCACTATCAGGTCGCCAGCATTTCACCTCACCCTCACATTACGTTAAATCAAATCATAACTTTGGTTCCAACCATAGAAGAATCAGGATTGTTTAAGAAAATTCAGGAATAATGAATTATGCATCATCTGAAGACAATTATAAGACAGGTGGTACAAGATGTAATGGACCTGTATATAACACTAGGCATGTGATGGCATCTATATCTCTGCCTGGCACAAAGATGTTCTTCAAAAACTGTGACTGCTGTACAACATTTGGAAATCAAGTGTTCACTCAAATATGTTTCTAAGTTTCTGTGTTGTCATTGATGGGCTCTTATTTGAAGTCACAGTATTTATATCTGAACAAAGTTATAACAGTTAAATTTTGCCTTTAAATTATCCCTATGGTGCTGTTATCCTTATCACAATGACTACATTAGTTTTTACCTCAGTACTACAATGAGTGGAATTTGTTTTAGTTACAACCCTCTTCATTGTAACTGGATTGCCTAATCTGCAACAAAATGATAATTCCACAGGATCAACTAAAATGAAATAACTGCCTCTACTGTGTGAGACCTTTTGGAATAACACTTACAGCATTTTCTCCAAGCTATATTTGTGTGAATGTTTAAAAAATTCCTGTAGCAGATGACGCACGAGAGGCATTTTACATTACAGTGTAATTTACTGTTAAAGTTCCGAGAACATATGTTCCTCGAGGCATCAACATACTGTTTTCCCTCCTCAAGAGGTTGAGGCCACATGGAGGCTTAACAGCAATCTTTCTTCCCATGAAGTATTCACGAGTGCAACAGGAAATGACACTGATACACACAGTACCCCCAGCCACACACTACAATATGGCTTGCAGAATACAAATGTTGATATTCAGTGGTTTGGTTTGGTATAACAAGCTACCAATCACTCTAAGAATGTATAAGGGAAATGTTTTTATTTTTTCACCGAATTTTAAGAGTGATTGTAACATGAGGCATTAGCATATCAGTTGTAATGTGAGAAATGTAAAAAAAAATAGACATAAGAAGCAACAGCTACAGAATATAGTGCATTTTGTAAGTGTAAATATAACCACAGTATTAAATCTGACATTTGCAAAAGCCATCATTACGATGGCTCCACGCAAAGAAAATTTAAGTAAATAAATAAATAAATAAATAAATATAGAACACACTACTACAGGCTGCACATACATTAATAATATCAAATTGAAAATTAGGTTGAATTAAAAAAACTCCTCCGTACAAATCAAAACAAAAAAACATTATGTGAAACACAACTTGTGCTCTGTCCATCTACGACTCAGGTGGCGGTAGGTACTGGTGCCCAGGTAGACGACATGTTCCTCCATTTCTGCAAGGCATTTGATACTGTTGTGCATTGCTGCCTAAAGAACAAAATATGAGCATATGGAATATCAGACCAACAGTGTGATTCGATTGAAGAGTTCCTACCAAACTGAACACACTATATTCAATGCAGATTGATTGAATATCTCTGTGATGCTGCCATGTTTACTAAATTAATCTGAAATGATTTCCATTTCTTTTCTTCGTAAACTCGCTATTTCCTTTATCAAGCCTGTCTGGTACAGATTCCATAATGGCTAGCAATATTACAATATTGGTAAACGAGGGTTTTGTAAGCTACCTCCTTTGTTGATGGACTAACTTTTCCCAAGATATTCTTCCAATGAATCTGTGTGGCATCTGCCTTACCAGCGATTAGTTTTATGTAATCGCTCCACATCCCTACTCTTATACTTTTGTGAATGTGACTTATTCCAGTGATTGTTTTGCAATCATGTAATCATACAATAATATGGGCCATTCTGCAGTTTTTACACAATACATTACATTTGTTTATTTTGAGCATAAATTGCCACTTTCTGCACCAATGTCAGTCCTCTGCAGGTCTTCCTGCATTTCACTACAAGTGTCTACCATTGTGACTTCTCTGCGTACAACAGCATTTGTGACAAGCCTCACGGAACTTCCGACATCGTCTACTATGACATTTATAAATATGTCAGTTCTCCTAGCTCCAAAATTTGCTAGTAACTTCTTGTGCAAGAACTTGGTGTAGCAAACAAGAGTACCATAAAATTGGGTGAATAGAAACAACCAGTAATCGTCACTTCTTTAACGAATCTAACTCCCATGTATGAAACATCTCCAAACTTCTCATTACTTTACAAAAGTGTCAGTACATTAAATATCTAATGTTAAGCATGTAATTAAGAAAAAGTTCAGAAACCATTCAAGATCATGCTTAAAGTTTGTTTGAAGTCACCACTTGCTCTCATTACAAAACAGTGGATGAATATAGTCTGCATAATTTGCACCCCATTTTAAGCAAAAACTAGTTTTTCATGCATCTAAATGCCTATGAAATATCTCCCAAACAGCGTTTCATACAATGATATATTTTTGGAGATACATTCAGTGGTATAAATGGATACTATCTGCAAACTGTGTTGCGAACACATTTGGCAGTAAAGAAGTAATATGATGGCGTGCTGAAAAGTAATGCCTCCAAATTTTTTATATGAAAACTTAAAGTTTTTTAAATAAAACAAACTTTAACATACATAACTTTATTCTTCATGCCTACACATTTATTTCTAAACATAGTCATCCTGGTGAAGAACACATTTCTTCCAATGAGAGGAGTTTGTTGATATCATCACTGTTGCATGTCTCACTGCTGACAGAGCCACAACCTCGCCTCTTTCAAAGTGAAGTCCTTGACGGTGTTCTTTAAGTTTTGGAAACAGATGAAAATCAGATAGGACCAAGACAGGACTGTATGGAGGATGATTGATGACTGAACTCAAGGCACTGGATTGTTGCAGATGTCACAACACCGTCTGGCATTTTCATGCTGAAAGAGAAGGTGCTCCATTTGTGGATGAACGCTTTCAATTCAAAACCCAGTCAAGCTTGCTCTTTACCAGGCACCAACATAGTTAAGTTACACACCACCATGTTACATGCTACAATTCAGAGCCCTCTGGTGGCAGATGGCTGCAAATATGTACACATCAAGAATACAGACATAGAATGTTAATAACATCCACTGTATTTCGAAAGCCGCAACGGTTTTCACATAAATTTGGAGGCATTACTTTCCAGCATTTTCTCCTATGTTAAAATGTCATTTCTGATGTGTGTTAGTGCATGAACAAATAAAACTTAGTAGGTGATCAACTTTTTTTTCCTTTTTATCATTTTGTGGGAGGTGTCAGGTAGAAAGAGTTTTCTAAAGGTTTGACATTATGTGTAAAGTTTGTTGGAGGTCATTAAGTGCCCCCAGCCTCAAATATTGGATGAATGAAATCCGAGTATTTGCACACCATAAGTTACCGTCCAAACAGAAAGTTCCTTACTGCGATGCTTGTCATATCGTGTTACACTTAACATAAGAATACATCTCTTACCGAGTAGATTATGACAGCATTTTAAATTTTGAAATTCTGTCAATAATTACGTAAAATGCTGAAAAACAAACCTAGGCAACCTGCAACTGGTACTGGGTTCTGGAATGGCATCTTTATTAATACGTATTGGGTAAATACAAACAGAACTTCCAAATGAAGTTCTATGATATCATGTCAGAAGATAAATGGGGAATATCATTAAAAGATTTCATTTGCCTAGGTTGGTACTGAATCCGTATAAGAGGGAAATTGAGAACTTCAAAGTTGGCAACACCAAGTTTATGTTTTATTCACTCTATGACAAACACTGGACATGGTGCTGAATTCATTCCTCATTACCAATCTAAATTTTGTTGTTTTAATTGAAATACATAATAAGCAAATTTGCAACCCAATTCCATGAACCAAAACTTCAGTTTTAAAGTATACTTTAATCTGACATGCGTTTTGGCTACTTGAAAAATGTAGAATTGCATTTTTGGAATTTGTGGAGTGAATAGAAACAGTTCTTTTCCGTATTTCCTCAGAAGAAGACCAATAATCCAACAGAAATGAATCATCACTTGGCACTGTTCTCAACCCAGACAATTATGCTGCAGTTTAAGTATTTCAAAAAAGTAAGCAGTCATTTAGATTGAATGGAAGTAAAATTTGTTATTTAGAAGGCAAAGGTTATGAATATTTTTCTTCAGAAAAAACCACAGGCCAATTAAACATGTTCATTTTAACTTCTGAGGTATGACCTTCAGATTCAAAGATATCATTTTAAAACACATAAGTGAATTAATGTATTAACAAACAAACCAAGTGTACCAATTTAATGTTACAATGAAGAAATTAGGTCTCTAACAATCTTTATTTGTTTTGGAAAACAGAACAAACAACAACAATTCATGCAATAAGTTTCATTTTTGTAGCGAATAAAATTTTTTACCAGATAAATTTTGTTTCTTACTCTTTTAAATCGGAAACAGATTTTGACATGTGTGTGTTCACACTTAAGACCAGTACTCAGAAATAAAGTAAGATCAACACTGCAGTTTCTATTCACCCCTCTCTATGTGGTGAATGGAACAATGAAGTTATTATGTTATATAAGCACGAGCTAGGCCCGAAATCTATTTATACGCTTGAAGTTAGGCTCAAGATCTACAGAGGCATGAAAGTTACTAGACTCGAAACAAAAAGTTTGATATTCTCTAGTTTCTCTCACTCTGGAATTATTCAGCCATGTGATATTGAAAATTTCACTATTACATCTATATGGTAACATTTATCTTTGTTATTGGCAGTACTATGCCAATAACAATGTTGGCAGCACTCCCTAAGCAATCAATTGTTGTTGTTGTTGTTGGGGCAGAGATTGCATGGAGGCAGCTGTTTTGGAGGCAGTTTAATTCTGCTGGGACATACCTAATGTGCGTTTTATGCTTAACGTATCATCAAAACATAATGTGTGAGTATTTCTACTTACATTTCAGCCATAGAACACCAATATTTTAATTATTATCAGTAGTTCTTTTGTATGTCAGATATTTATTGGTTACAGGTCAGAAAAGTGATCTGTGCCAAGTAATGTTGTTTCTAAAAATATGTTACTCGAAAAACTGTATTCAAAATGAGATGTAGCCAACAGGTTACAAATTTCACAAAAAATCTGTAAGCCGTATTTGCTAGGTGGTAAAAGATGTCCTTAATTTCAGTCCTGCACATTGAGGGAACTGTAGATACAAGTACAAACTGTCCCCTAGAACTTGATGCAAACTTGTGCAGATGGCAAAAAACAACAAAGAGCTACCAGTCAAGATTTGAAGAAGGCTCTGGAGCACTTTTGAGTCTATGTTTGTAACTCCACAGTCCACAGAAAGCTTATTTATGCAAGGCTTCTAGCTCATGGTCTACGCAAAAAAAGCACAACTCACCCCTCCAATGAGTGTAAAGAGGTCATGAAGCTAGAAATGGAGATGCCAAAAATTCATGCTCAAGACTCAAACAATGCCAAGAGGTGATGAATTGCTCGTTAATAATAAAGGAATACATGCAAAGTACTAATGTATTCTCATTTGGTGAATAAATGCACCAAAACTGTAAAATATGTTCATTTTAAGAAAAAATAATGTTGATTCTAATAAATTTTACACCTACGTGCAATCCCATACAATTTTTATTTTCATATTTCTTTTTGAAATTATCAATTTTTTCCATTTGAAGTTGGAAACAGTTTCTGTTCACCCTATTTTACTGTAGTTCAATGGACAATCATCATCATCATCATCATCATCATCATCATCATCATCATGAATCAGTTCAGAAAGTGTGTAATTCTCTGACTGTTTTGAAAGCAAGTGCAGGAATTTGAGGGTTTAAAGAATTCCACACTGTTTTATAAAATATGTTCATCAACGACTGTCAGAATATGGATTATTCCACTCACTGCTTTCATGTAAGAGGGAAGCAGCTGTTGATATGATATTTTTCTTGGTGTTGCCCCCTTGGTAGTGATGTCACTGAAGACAGACTACCTCAGTTCTATCATAGCTTCAGGAAGTGAAGTCTATTTCCTGGGACCATTCTATCATTTAACTTTGGTAATTTACGTAATTGACTGAAATCCTTAATTAGGATAGTTAGACTAAGTTTTGAACCTACACTTTCTAAAACACTACCGTGCTACCAATCCACTAAACATAGAATTTGCCAACACATTCTTACCACACAGTTCAGTGTCAACATCATAAACCCAAAGCAAGAATACCTGTCCTTCGGTGAAACAGAATTTTGAGAGTTACTTTTCATCATAGTAGCGACAGTACATACGAATGAAAAGCAATTTTCTTTCAATTTTGAAATAATCAAATCCTCTTGATTACTTCAACAGGGCAGAATATTTGATTCATCTGACTTTAGTAATTCTCAAAAGTACTTTTTGTGAATATCAGCATTTTCTGCAATACTAAAAATCTTTATCTTACCCATGTAATGACATATGAGTTTCACTCACAAAGTTTATGATGACAATGCAAATTAATGTATTTCAGAAACTTCCATTCTCATTGTATTCCCTTTTGAGTTTCAGGCATCGGCACAGTGTCCTAAACAATTCAGTGAGGATTTTCTAATCTACTTTCCCAGCAGTATTTGGAATGATATATTCAAGACTTTCAGGAAATGCTTGTGTTTTGGCTGCCCTGAGAGCTGGTGTTTCTGCCAGTTCTCCTGGTTTACTTTGAATAGAGTAATAGGGCAAACTCCAACACACCAGTCTGCACTTACTGACCAGCCTACTTGAAGAGCAGTTATATCAATGTGTAAAACAGAAAATTATGCAACACACTTTTCTCCAGCGCTCCTCACTCTCCTCATGTTTGGTTAACGGAACAAGACAGGCACACCCAAAAATAAAACCATCAACCACCTTGAATCAAAGTAAATATGATGCACTGCACATTGCTTTCTCAGCCATATTTCTCTTATCCCTAATTACGTAACAACCTGTACAATTTTGAACAATCAATCATCACACATACACACGCACACACACACACACACACACATGCACGAGTGATCCATTGATCGTGACCGGGCCAAATACTTTTTTCGCTTTGTGATAGATAGCACTGTAATACTCACAAACATGTGGCTCACAATATTAGACGAACAGTCGGTAACAGGTAGGTTTTTTAAATTAAAATACAGAACGTTGGTAAATTTGGACATTTGATTCGGTTGTTACAATGTCATACATGTACCTTTGTGAACTTATTTCTGAGAATGCATGCTGTTACAGCGTGATTACCTGTAAATACCACATTAATGCAATAAATGCTGAAAATGATGTCCGTCAACATCAATGCATTTGGCAATTCCTCCCAACAGCTAGTAGTTTGCCTTCTGTAATGTTCGCACATGCATTGACAATGCACTGTCACATGTTGTCAGGCGGCGGCAGTGGATCACGATAGCAAATATCCTTCAACTTTCCCCACAGAAAGAAATCCGGGGACGTCAGATTCGGTGAACATGCGGGCTATGGTATGGTGCTTAGACGACCAATCCACCTGTCATGAAATATGCAATTCAATACCGCTTCAACTGCACGTGAGCTATGTACCGGACATCCATCATGTTGGAAGTACATCGCCATTCTGTCATGCAGTGAAACATCTTGTACCAACATCGGTAGAACATTTCGTAGAAAATCAGCTACCATTGCAGCATTTAGACTGCCACCGATAAAATGGGGGCCAATTATCCTTCCTCCCATAATGCCGCACCATACGTTAACCCGCCAAGGTCGCTGATGTTCCACTTGTTGCAGCCACCGTGGATTTTCCATTGCGTAATAGTATGGAGTGTAGCCATGTATGGAAGTGAAACATGGACGGTAAATAGTTTAGACAAGAAGAGAATAGAAGCTTTCGAAATGTGGTGCTACAGAAGAATGTTGAAGATTAGGTAGATCACATAACTAATGAGGAAGTATTGAATAGGATTGGGGAGAAGAGAAGTTTGTGGCACAACTTGACCAGAAGAAGGGATCGGTTGTAGGACATGTTCTGAGGCATCAAGGGATCACCAATTTAGTATTGGAGGGCAGCGTGGAGGGTAAAAATCGTAGGGGGAGACCAAGAGATGAATACACTGAGCAGATTCAGAAGGATGTAGGTTGCAGTAGGTACTGGGAGATGAAGTTTGCACAGGATAGAGTAGCATGGAGAGCTGCATCAAACCAGTCTCAGGACTGAAGACCACAACAACAACAACAACAACAACAACAACAATAGTGCATATTATGCTGGTTTATGTTACCGCTGTTGGTGAATGATGCTTCGTCGCTAAATAGAATGCATACAAAAAATCTGTCATCGTCCCATAATTTCTCTTGTGCCCAGTGGCAGAACTGTACACAACATTCAAAGTCATCACCATGCAATTCCTAGTGCATAGAAATATGGTATGGGTGCAATCAATGTTGCTGTAGCATTCTCAACACTGACGTTTTTGAGAGTCCTGATTCTCGAGCAATTTGTCTGCTACTGATGGGCAGATTAGCCGCGACAGCGGCTAAAACACCTACTTGGGCATCATCATTTGTTGTAGGTCGTGGTTGACGTTTCAGATGTGGCTGAACACTTCCTGTTTCCTTAAATAATGTGACTATCTGGTGAATGGTCCGGACACTTTGATGATGTCGTCCAGGATACCGAGCAGCATACGTAGCACACGCCCATTGGGCATTTTGATCACAATAGCCATACGTCAACACGATATCGACCTTTTCCGCAATTGGTAAACTGTCCATTTTAACACGGGTAATGTATCACGAAGCAAATACCGTCCGCACTGGCGGAATGTTACCTGATACCACATACTTATATGTTTGTGACTAATACAGCGCCATCATCACAAAGCGAAAAAAGTGGTCCAACTAAAACACTCATATTTCTTTACGTACTACACGAATATGTAATAAAAATGGGGGTTCCTATTTAAAAAAAAAACGCAGTTGATATACGTTTAACCTACGACTGTGCCATCTAGTGGGCCAACCATAGCGCCATCTGGTTTCCCCCTTCAAGCTAGACGAGTTTCGTTCTTTGTAGTTTTTTCGTTTGATGCTTATTTCGTGAGATATTTGGCCCGGTCACTATCAATGGACCACCCTGTACATATAATTTCACCATGAGTTACAAAATATGGGAAATCTAATGATCAAGTAGTTACAAAAATGCAGTTTTGTAAAACTGTTGCAGATAAAGTAACTGGAAGGAACAACTGACTTTCCATCGTTGAACTGTTAACTGAAAGAGACACAGGTTTGTGTGAAAATAAAGCAAAAGCAAGTTCGAAATGTGGAACAGTTACAAAGGTGATTGATCTTTGCCTGGGGTACACAGGATAGTGCATAATGTATGCAAATCATTAGCCATCCCAATACGTTGCCATTCCTACGATTTCAGGGAAACCGCTGTGTGCATGCTACTCACAGTGACCAGTATGTTTTCCAAGATGTTCTTTAGCTCTATTAGACAGCATGATCATCAGATGGATCCCCCTTTGACCATGTGTAAAATATTATGGGACAGCATTACTGGCAATACCCTTTTACCTATTGCATCTACTGGCTGGAATTAGTGTGGGCCGAGTCATCCTGATGAGGCTATACATAATCAGAAAAGGAAACTATCTGGAAACATTATTGTCTTCCACAATTAGAATAGTGATTTCACTGTTTAATCCTGCTACTCCAAGCTCCCAGGTGCCCACCTCAGTTACAGCATCTGTAAAGTCACTCCCTAAATCTTCAGAAACAGAGCACCTTCTCCAACCTTTATTCAAAAGAGGGTGGTGTCAGAAATTCTACACAAACCAAGTTTAGAAGCTGTAGCATATTTATCCTAAATGCAATTTGTAAATCATATATGTCCATAATGGCAATGACCTATATTCTTTGAATTATGAAAGAAGATAAGAAATTCTACTGCCACTTGAAATATTCAGAATGTAGAATTTAAGGAATAAATGAGCAACCAATTTTCTTTTTCCATCAGTAAACAAACACACAAATCTGAAATGTTTGCGGAACATGGAAAATGAACAGTTCTACACAAATGATACAACAACAACATATTTCTTCATTCTGAACAACATATTTACGTGGGGGCAACAACACAGTGCAGTGAAAGTAATGGATCATACTGCTGACAGAGTATGAACCATGTACCAAGCATGTGAGACTTGTCAAATGAGTGGACTGCTTTAAACTTTGTGCGTTAGTAGTAGATATCAGATGCCTATGAGCACAACATCAACATATGCAATTATGGGTGTGTGGTAGGCTGAGAGGTCCTTTAAAAACTGTCTAATATGTAGAACGTAGTGTCAACACTGTACAAATGTTTGTGTTGGTAGTCCAAGAAAAGTATGTATGCTTGTCATCCTTGTTCCATATGACAGTGAATACTATTCACATCTCAAGTAACTTGTCGCCTAGGCAGCTGCTGTCAATCCCACTGAGATTACAGTCCTATTTAGGATTAATTCTGGATCTGGAGTATAGGCTAGCACCTCAAAGAACCATTTTTTTTGGAAACTGAGCTACAGGTCTGGGTACAGCTTGTCTCACTTCTGCTCGCACCTCAACATCATGCAGCGCATTTCTGATAAATCAAAATATACAATTTGAGAGATGAGTATGTCATGTTCTGCTTTAAGAGCACATTATGCTTATCATCAGTGCATGTAGCACTGACTAGCACAACAACAGGCAGACAAAATAATCCTTATACAACACTGTGTGAGAAACTACAGCTTAAAATGGTAGTACATTTCTGGTGTTTGTTCAGGGTACACTTGACAGCTGAAGATGCATTTTATTATTTATTTATTTATTTATTTTTTATTTATCTAGCACGTTTTTTGGGACCATGTAAGCCAAAGCTACTTTGTATGGAATGAGTCCATCTGCAATTTACAGAATACTGGTAATACTATCAAATATACTATAAACAAAAGAATAAAACAAAAAATGTGAGAGTGTATACCAATAAAAAATTACAAAACATTTTTAAGTTATGTGAGAAAATCTTTTACAGAACAGGACGTGTGTGCCACAAAGGAAACCTTTCAACGTATCTGAATACTTTAGGTTCATGAGATAGTTTTACACATCTACTGGAAGCATACTGAAAATTAAACCTGCTTAATAGTCCACACTTTACTCTACAATGCTTATAAGGAAGTGCAAACCATTTTTTAATCTAGTGTCCACTGAATGAAGGTTGCAATTTCTTCTGAATGAGTCAGTACCGATGATAAAAAATCCCATGACAGTTTATATATACCGGGATTGAAGAGTTAGAATTCAACAGTCCACATAATTTTTTTGCAAACTGACTCCACAGGTCTGCATAACTACCCTTTTCTGGGCTAACAACATTCGTGGTAAGTGCACAGAGTTGCCCCAAAATAAAGTGATCAGCCAGAACATTACAACCATCTGCATAATAGCCAGCATGTCAACCTCTGGCACAGATAGCAGTGGTGACACATTATGGCATGGAAGCAATGAGGCCCTGGTAGGTTGTTGGAGGGAGTTGGCACCGTACCTGCACCATATCTGCACACACACACACACACACACACACACACACACACACACACACTAGACACGGCCTGCACCTCAACAGGTATGCGAAGGGGAGGTAGGCAAAGCTTATAGGTGACAGCATAGGTGGGATTGATGGGAAAATTCCTGCAGTAGTGGGTGTTAGAGCTGCATCTTTTTTAGATTGAAGTCAGCTGATAGGTATTCCTGCTTAAGGGAAGTCTCTCTAACAAGGGAATCACTTTTGACAAAGCTTAGGTATCCGAGTAATGAGGGAATTAGTATATTTCATCAAAATATACAAGGTATTAGAGATAAAATTAGTGAAACTGCTTATAGATGTTGACTCTGAAATTATTGGTATATCTGAACACTTCTTAAATAAGGAGATAATTCAGAGGCTTCCTTTACCAGGATACAGGTTGGCTGGCTGCTTTTCGAGGAGCTCTTTGCGGTGTGGGGGAGTAGCCATGTATGTGAAAAACGGCATCGCATTTGAGTCAATTGATGTTTCAAAGTACTGCACTGAAAAGGTGTTTGAATGTTGTGCAGGTGTGGTTAAATTTAACGGAGCTAAACTACTAACTGTTGTTATTTATAGATCCCCAGACTCCAATTTCACAACATTTTTGCTAAAGCTAGAGGAGGTTCTCGGTTCACTTTATAGGAAATACAAAAAGTTAGTTATATATGGTGACTTCAATATTAATTGTATAAGTGATTGTGCAAGGAAGAGGATGCTGGTAGACCACCTTAATTCATATAATCTTATGCAAACCGTATTCTTTCCAACGAGAGTGCAAGGGAACAGTAGAACAACCATAGACAACATTTTTGTTCATTCCTCACTACTAGAAGGGCATTCTGTTAGCAAAAAGGTGAATGGCCTTTCAGATCATGATGCACAAATTTTAACTCTAAAAGATTTTTGAGCTGCAACACGTGTTAAATATAGTCATCAGCTGTTTAGGAAAGCTGATCCAGTTGCTGTAGAGACCTTTGTAAACCTTATCAAGGAACAAGAGTGGCAAGATGTTTATAGCGCTGATACAGTAGACGATAAATATAATGCTTTTCTCATGCTCTTTGAAAGTTGCTTTCCGTTAGAACATTCAAAACAGGGTACTAGCACAAACAGGCAGCCTGGGTGGCTGACTAGAGGGATAAGAATATCTTGTAGAACAAAGTGGCAATTATATCAAAACGTTAGAAACAGTCAAAATCTAAATGCAGCAGCCCATTACAAACAGTATTGTAAGGTGCTTAAAAATGTTATTAGGAAGGCAAGAAGTATGTGGTATGCAGATAGAATAGCTAAGTCTCAGGATAAAATTAAAACCATATGGTCAGTCGTAAAGGAAGTGGCTGGTCTGCAGAGACAGGTCGAAGATATAGAATCTGTGCGTAGTGGGAATGTCCGTGTTACTGATAAGTAGCATATATGTACAGTATTTAATAATCACTTTCTGAATATAGCAGGTGAACTAAATAGAAACCTAGACCCAACAGGAAATCATAAAGCGCTCTTAGAAAAAAGTGTTCCGAGACTGTTACACTGAAATGCTCCTCCATGATACTGACAAGAGGGAGATTGAGTTAATAATTAAATCACTAAAGACCAAGAACTCTCATGGATATGACGGGGTATCTAGCAGAATACTGAAGTATTGTTCTATGTATGTTAGCCCAGTTCTCAGCCATATCTGTAACTTTTCCTTTAGGAGTGGTCGGTTTCCTGACCGATTAAAGTACTCGGCAGTGAAGCCACTTTATAAAAAGGGAGACATTGATAATGTTGACAATTTTAGACCTATTTCTATGCCATCGGTGTTTGCTAAAGTTATCGAGAAGGTTGTATATACAAGGTTACTGGAGCATTTAAATTCACATAATTTGCTGTCAAATGTTCAGTTTGGTTTTAGAAATGGTTTAACAACTGAAAATGCTATATTCTCTTTTCTCTGTGAGGTTTTGGACGGATTAAATAAAAGGTTGCGAACGCTAGGTGTTTTCTTTGATTTAACGAAGGCTTTTGACTGTGTGGACCACAAAATATTACTGCAGAAGTTGGACCATTATGGAGTAAGGGGAGTAGCTTACAATTGGTTCGCCTCTTACTTTAAGAACAGAAAGCAGAGGGTAATTCTCTGCAATATTGAGAGTGGTAGTGATGTTCAGTCCCAATGGGGCACTGTTCAGTGGGGCGTTCCCAAGGGTCGGTGCTGGGGCCACTGCTGTTTCTTATTTATATAAATGATATGCCTTTATTTCTGTTTGCTGATGACACCAGCTTGATAGTGAAGGATCTTGTGTGTAATATTGAAACAGTAAGACTCAGTTTTTACAGTTTCTAACTCACAATTCAACAAGAACAGATATTTTGATCAGACAGAAGGGGCATATTATAAGCGAGACGGAACAGTTCAAGTTCTTAGGCGTTCGGATAGATAGTAAGCTGTTGTGGAAAGCCCATGTCCAGGATCTTGTTCAGAAGCTAAATGCTGCTTTATTTACCATTAGAACAGTATCTGAAATAAGTGACACTTCAACATGAAAAGTAGTCTACTTCGCATATTTTCATACGCTTATGTCGTATGTAATTCTTCTGATTCAAAAAGGGTATTTTTGGCTCAAAAACGGGCTGTTCGAGCTATATGTGGTGTAAGTTCGAGAACCTCTTGTCAACCCCTATTCAAAAATCTGGGAATTCTGACATTGCCCTCACAGTATATATTTTCTTTAATGTCGTTTATTGTTAGCAATATTAGCCTATGCCCAAGAGTTAGCAGCTTTCACTCAGTTAATACTAGGCAGAAATCAAATCTGCATGTGGAATGCACTTCCTCGACTCTTGTGCAGTATTCTGCTGAATCCATTTTCAGTAATCTACCACAAGAACTCAAATATCTTAGCAGTAGCCCAAATTCTTTTAAGTCTAAACTGGAGAGTTTCCTCATGGCTCACTCCTCCTATTCTGTCGAGGAGCTCCTGGAAGAGCTAAAAAATTAAGCAAATTCCAGTGTTACATTGTTGATTGTCTTCATTTAAACTTACGACTTGTCACCTGAATATGTTTTTTTTATATTTCATTTTATCTGTTTCTAATATCGTGTTATAATTTCATGTATTGACTCGTTCCATGACCATGGAGACTTCTCCTTAATTTGGTCCCACGGAACAATAAATAAATAAATAAATAAATAAATAAAATAAACATCACCTAATTCCTGTAATTTCTAGGGAGGGGGGGGGCAATAAACTCTGACACTACTTTCAATCACATCCCAGATGTGTTCAATCACGTTCAGATCTGTTGAACTGGGAGGCCAACATATCAACTGGAACTCGCTACTGCATTCCTCAAACCAATCCATCACACTTCTGGCCTTTTGACATGGTGCATTATCTTTTGAAAAATGCCACTTCCCTCAGGAAACATGATATCTCTAAGGGTTGTACATGGTCTCTAACCAATGTACAACACTCCTTGGCCATCATGGTGCCTTGCACAAGCTCCACTGAATTCATTGATGCCAACGTGAATGTTCCCCAGAACATAATGATGCCACTGCCAGCTTGTCTCAGTCTCGCAGTACAGGTGTCAAGGAGCTGTTCCCCAAGAAGACGTATTCATGTGAACCAGCCCTTTCGTTTCACTGTCAAGAGGTAGAAGAGATCATTCTTGTAATGAATAATAGTAGCATTCCTTTTGAGCACAAAACCTTGAAAGTGACACTCTTAAGCAAGCTCTTAATCTATCCTCAGTCCAAGGAATTTAAAATGGTTGACTACTTTACCTGTTTGAAAACCTAGAGACAATAAAATTTAGTTTTGATGAGAGTTCTATGTCAGAAACTGTACGCATTGTGTCTTGTTGTAGTTATGCGTTCATCTGTTCTCCGAATGTCACTTGTTGATATTACAAACTACCCTATTAGATCATTTACATTCCATATCTTCCGTCAAGAAAAGCAACTTATCCGTAACTGAGCCCTATGACCTGACTTACACCCCCCCCCCCCTCCTCGTTATAATCATCATTCAGGCAGATTCAGACTTCTCATCTCTTTGGTGCCTCTGTACCTCTTGAAGACATCCTTCCGCATCATAATTTCCAGATCTGAAGCGAGCCATGGTTGGGCTTCTTATATAACCCCACAATGTTTGAACTTAGGCAAAAGTACTGCATGGGCCACACAATCGAAAACCTGTGTTAAATACAAGAAAATATCGACTGTCCGCAACTTATTGTTCAGTCCGGCTACTGCCTCACACATGAAAGAAGAAATAGCATTTTATGTGACTACTCCTTTCCTGAAGTCAAATAATAAAATCTTGCAAAAAATTGTGTGAACTCAGATGTGCAACTAGTTTCTACAGTTGCTCTCTCAAATACTTCTGTAACTGGTCAGTAATTCCCTACATTATCTTTCTCCCTTTTTATAAAGAGGTTCCATTAATTATTTCAATCTGGCAGCAAACTACCAACACCTGAAAGACACACTGCACTTGTGACTCAGTACATAACTAATAAAGGGCGTACTTAATCTTCATAATCATACCTGATATCCATATATATTGAGAGAGAGAGAGAGAGAGAGAGAGAGAGAGAGAGAGAGAGAGAGAGTACATTCCACATCTCATCATAAATCACTGGATTGATTCCCATTGGATCTATCAGCATAACTTTATTACTCTGGAGACTGGCTACTTAGAAAAAATATTGGGCCTAAGGACCCGGCTGTTTATGCTGTTATTTAAAGCATTACTGGCACATATGTAACTGGTGTATCTTCAAGAATAATACACACTAAAAAAAGGACCAAGCTTCCAGATCTATCTTTCCTATTTACTTTAGTTATTTGACAGATTACAACCTTTAAAATTGTGACAGAAAGTATAATTATCCTCCAAATAAAAAAGTTCAGGGTGAGTTATTGAGCAATCTCTTCCTCTTGAGCCTCCAAAATTTCTTGCTCTCTCAACAAACTTGACATATTTGTAGCAGAATTACAGCACACTGTGAAACCTAATTTGTACAAGCATGAAATTATGCTAATGCAATCATACTGGCTCACTCATTTGTGGCAACAGCTGTTACATTCACTAATGTTTGTTTCAAAATATTTCTAGAAACTGACAACAGAAGGTAGCACCAGTCAAGGGATAGGTACCAAGGTGCCCGTACAGTGTTCTCATGCAAAATAATTCAGTTTTCAAGTGAAAGGTGGTTCGTGCGTAGAGAAAATCATAACCTGACCTATACTCAGGTGTGGTCTTTTCAACACAAAGTTGTGGTCCAATGTATGCCCGGGCTTTGTCTCGAGTGTGCTAAGGAGACATGATACAAATTGAGCTGCACAACAACAAAACTGCAAGGGAGATAAAGGTGAAATATGTTTACACGTATGAGTGAAATATCTTAATTATGCCTGACAAATGCATACAAAGGCAAAGCCAAGGGTAAAAACCACCACCTATATCCCTGGATAGATTTCAACCAAACCTAGTAAACATATTTACTTACTATCTGGAAAGAAATACTGTGAGGGTAAGAACCAGCAATGTCCTAGTGGCAAGTGGGAAATGAAGTTGAGACAGAAGGGGAGGAGGAGATGGACACAAGGGGAAGGGGGAAATGGACAGCGAGGGTGGGAGGTGGGAGGGAGAAAGGAACAGAGTAAGGAAAGAGGAAGTTGTGGGCAAAGGGAGGTGCACTGAGGGTGGGGGTGGAGGACATGGGGAGGAGATGCACAGGAAGATATGTGGGAGGGGGAGGGGTGAATGAGGAAGAGGACATGGACTAATAAAAGATGAGAAGAAATAGGTACCGGGGCAATACCCGGTACTCAGATTGCTTCATTATACGTAATGAAGACTGCCGGATTTTAAAAGGTTTTGATCTTTCTATTCTCACATAAGAAATGTGTAATATGTTTAGCACTGACATTCAGCTCTGATGCCTCCTTCACAACTGGCCATATAATTTTAATTTTGTTCTGACCACTTTCTGTTCTCTTGGTGTAATGCATTGTTTTAACTTGTTTGATGACATTCTTCAGCACTTTGTAGTTTTGTCTGTAGGGTCTTTCTGTAACTGGGTTGTCACTGTTCTACCTATTAGTACACAGTTCATGTTTCCTTCCACATAATATTCTAATGCTATTATTTATCTTAACTGGCTGTTGATTTATGTCGTGTATCTACCTGCAACTTGTCATTCAAGTTACTTTTCCGATGGGTTGAGAGAATATTGATGTTATTTCAATGATTACAAAGGCCAGTGATATTTACAAAGAACATAGCATTATGAGCCCACTTAACAGTATGATGTACCCCTCTGGCCAATTCAGTCAGGAAGTGTGTCAAAGACATTGTATCTTCTCTTGAGGCAAGTTGGCCCACAACTTATCACTGGTCCTTGATATCCTGGATACTGGCACTAGAGTGGAGTTGCCATTTGAGATGGCCCCATTTATGTTCTATGATAGACTGGGAATCTTGCTGGCCACAGTAGCACATCAGCACCACAAACACATTTCACACACAGACGTGCCATGTGTGGACAAGCACCGTTCTATCAAAAAATTGAACCAGTATACTGCCACATGAGAGGTAACACGTGAGGAAGCAATATGTCCACTTTATACTGTTGTGCCATCAGAGTTGCCTCAATCACTACCAGCTGTGACCTGAAGCCATGCTCAGTGACTCCCCACACAATGAGAAATGGAGTAACTCTGCTGTGCCTCTCCGAAACACTGGATGAATGGGATCTCTCTGTGAGTAGCTGTTATTATCTCCAATAATAATCTGCATTTGTGCAGAACCACGGTTCATTGCTGACCATAATGCAATGCCATTCATCAGCAATCTACACTCCCCCATCATGGCACCAGTACAAATGCTATTGTTAGTGGTGGCATGTTAATAGCAGCCTATGCATGGGATGGTCTGCTGTTAGTCTCCAAAAAATGGTGGAGGATCTCTCGGAATTCTGAAGGGAGTCCATTATCTGTTCTCACACGTCAGGTGCGGATGTGAAGGGGTTACAATGAGCCTTGTGCACAATACGGCAATCCTCCCATGTAGTGGTCAGATGTATTCCACCAGAAACTTGATGATGAGCATACTTGCCCTCACATTTGCATGCAGTCCAAGCTCAATCCACTGTCACTTGACCCAAAAAAATGGATATTGCACGATTTCATCAGCTGGTCAACTGGAGTCCCACAATGAACACCCTTACAAACTCTGTTAGGTACTGATAATGATTTCTCACCGAAGTACGTAGAATCTCTGTCCTTCATGGTGATCAGACAACATCTAGTGCTTTTACACACTTATTATACACGCTACTGGGTCCAGTAACAACACTAAACACGAGAAACACTAACACACTACCTGTTATAGAGAACTGCAACTGTAATCACTGACATACCTAATGATGTAAACATGTATGAAGTTACATCAAGTTTTCTGTTTTAATCAGTCAGTGTATTTTGATGGCAGATTAAGTGAAGGAAACAAAGGTAAATATTTAATGGCATTGTTGTCTGTAATGTGCCTTTGGTGTTTAGCTGCCCAAATTAAATTTGAGAGAGAGAGAGAGAGAGAGAGAGAGAGAGAGAGAGAGAGAGAGAGAGAGAGAGAGAGAGAGAGAGAGAGTGAGTGAGTGAGTGAGTGAGTGAGTGAGTGAGTGTGTGTGTGTGTGTTTTAACAATGGTAACTGCAGGTAAGTGGCACAATAATAGGTTTCTGATGGGTCCGTCGTTAGGTTTCATCAAGTATCTGATTTTTCCGGTACACTTAATGTCGACTTCCCTGTTTTTTCATTTCTGCCCATGCCAGTCACCCATCAGATGTGTCAAAACTGCATACTGAAGCTAGACGTAGCAATTTCTGTTAGTAGTGCCGATTACAGCAGCATTTCCCCTCACACGTCTCCACTCACCGAGAAGACCAGTCTAGTCATTTAGTTTTTTGTTCACCATTTTCAACAACTGTTTTTGAAGAACGCTGAAGTAAAGAAATAGCATACTAGTTGTGTTAAAAAACTATTTTTAATGCAACTACTGTGCTATTTCTTTACTTCATCACTAGTTGTGTTAACAATTGTTTTTACTGAATAGGGTGCAGAACAACAAGTGCTAGGTCACTGGCATTGGCAGAAATGAAAAGACAGGCAAGTTGAAATGAAGTGCTCCAGACAAATCCGTTATGTGATGGAACCTAATGACAGACCCATTGGACAGCTTTTATTGTGCCACTTACACGCAAAAATATTCAAATGTGTGTGAATTCATAAGGGACCCAACTGCTGAGGTCATCAGTCCCTAGTATAACACGCTACTTTAACTTATGCTAAGAACAAAAATAAAAAAACACACACACACACACACACACACACACACACACACACACACACACACACACACTTCTTTTTAATGCAACTGGTATGCTATTTCCTCACATCGGAAATATTGTTATTCCATTCTCAACCCCTCCCCTCCCCCTCCCCTGCAGTGCAATCAGACTTCTTGTTTTGTACCACATATACTTGCTACATACAGTCAAAAGAGAAAGACTGGATTTTATGAAAGCTCAAGAAGTAGTAAGACTCCTCCACACAGTGAAAGTAAAATTATATTCTACAACAACTTCTAATATTTACCAAAGTTACGGAAAAAATAAAAAAATAAATAAGACTATCGGTACTTGATATTGCGTTTTATATTGATATATCGGTGGAAAAAACATCGCCTTTATATATCAGAATTTTTTTTTTCACCAACAGCTCTACGCACCAGAGTAAACGTGAACTACTTTAAAAAAGTATGGCAGATGATAAGAGACATGCTGATAATATGTGGGCACTGAGACAAAGTGCAGACGCTAAAGTGCCAAGAACATGAACAAGGCAGGTACATGAAACTTTGGAACTGCAGCAGAACAAATGACACACCTAAAAGAAATTAGCAGACCGTACGATGCTGCTTATGAATCAGAGCATCAGCAGATTCTTGGTTGAAGTACAGACATTAGAATGTGTGGGTCTCATGTAGACAGACAGACAGACAGACATTATAAACAACTACGTCTGTCCTGGGACTGCTTTAATGATGGTGTAGGAATGCCACGAAGCCATGGAAAAATGGATGTCGATTGCCAACTTCCCACCACGCAGGAAAGAGAATACACTGTACCATCTCAGCATCTACCACACAAATGACTAAAAAGAATGGTGAGATTATTCGTTTCCCCATCCTACCCCCTTTAATAATCGAGTTATATCCAAACCCAGGCAAATCAGCCCTGAAATTTGTATTGGCATGAAAAGTACTTTGGTAAACACGAATATTCAATGTTTAAGTTTGTAATTTGTTTCTTTTCCATATCAATCCCCTGAACTCTTAATTTTTGTTGTTCGATTCGAATTTACAAGATTTAGATTTTCCATGGTTTAATCATAAAGTGCCTTGACAGTTAACAGGATGTTAAACTCTATCTCCCTTTCTTCAAGAATTGGTCTGGCAAGAATGATAAAAGTGGCATCTTTCATGTGTTGTGTACACTTAAAATTCTCATAATAAATCTGACATCTGCCTTGCCTCTGGATAGATTTATGTAGTCTTTCCACCATAAATCACTCTGGATAACAACTCTTAGATACTTGAAAGTTGTGACTGATTCAGGTGATTGATAGTTTAGTCAAACTATATCAGACCCTTTTTGCTGCTTATATCATTACATTACATGTATGTTGAGGGCTAGTTGCAACTGGCACTGATCATTTGCAAATGTCCGTGCATTTTGTACTTCATTGAGCCACTTGCTGATAATGCTTTTAGCAGTGTCACTTCCTTGTACACAACTCTTGTCGTCAATGAATGGCATCATGTGACCACAGATGGCATCCACCAAGTCACTTATATATATCGTGTAGTAGCACTGACAGTCACTAACCGCCTACATATTAACTGGCAACATTCACATTAAATCCAAGAAAAAAGTAGAAAAGTAGTTGTTGAAGCTTGAACATACTATGAATCATGTTCCTAAACACACACGAAGTAAGGCAACTAAAAACAGCAAAGAATTACTGTTGAATAGCACCATTTATATAATGTAAAAACAATGCTTGTTACACTCTCGCTACAAAAGCTAATGTAGGCAAAGAGGCAATAAAAGATAGGACAACTTCTGCATCTATATGAAGGGCAACATGAGATACAATTTTTGGGATCAGGTCTTTGAAAAATATGTCACAAAAATCTTGAGAAATTCTGTTCCCAATGAAAAGTCAGTGACCAGATCCAGACCTCTCATTCAGTTCTCATGGAACAGCATGGTGTTTAAAGTGAAGTTAATATACCAAAACCTGAAATATCAGATTCCACATTTAATAATGCATTCCTAAAAACAGTGACTCTTGTTATACTGAAGTTTCACTGCTACACATCTCTACAAATAATTGTTATGAAATAAGCAATCTCATCAATGGAAAAACAATTAAGATTACTTAAAGTAAACAACGCCTCAAGCACTGACAGAAGTCCTATTGGATTTTACATAGAATAAATTGCAGAAGAAACCCTTTAAAACTTCACATTTAGTTAGTTCAGCTAGTTTGTTCTCTGTTCTGTAAATCATATCCATGATAAATCTAATGATGTGGACTGTGCCAAATAAACAAAAGATTGCAGAAGCAATTAAAAACATATCTGTACAGAACTACAGACTAACACTACCGATTTTCCTCTGTTGCATGGCCATGGAGAATATTCTAAGCTTGAAAATTATGATGCTCCAAGGAAGAAAGAAGCTTCTCTCAAATAATAATCACAAGTTCTGGTAAAACTACTTTTGTAACACAAACACCTTTTTTCATTCACAGAATCTTGCAAAAAGCATATTCAGGTAAGTAGCTGATTGTCTCCCTAACTGTGTAAAAGGCATCAGATCCTGTTAGTGGCCACCATCAGGACTCTTGTCAACAGATAACCAAGATACTGAAATACCTTCACAAAGATTAGACTGAGTTGAAAATACGTTAAGACCGGGTCAGCAACAGTCTCTAGTAGTTCAAAAATTCAGAACAACATAGCCAATATTTTCTGTTGCTGGAGAGAATGGTAGCTCTCCTTTACTGAGGAAAAAAAATTATATAATACCATGAAATGATACAAAATGGGACGAACATTTAAAATAAGTTGTAGTGAAGACAAGTGGAAGTCGCAGATCTGTTGGAAAGTTTCTGGTGAAGCTCAATGCACCTACAGAGGAAGCCACATGGAAAAAACCACTAGCCGCCACTAATAGAGTGCTCCAGAATTTGCAGTCTCTGTCAAATACACAAACATTCAACAAATTCATAGATGTGGTGCTAGGATCCTGACAGGACAGTACACATCGAAGTTTAAAAGAGATTTTTGTGAAACTTTGGAAAACAGGTGGTATTGTTCCCCCTGGCCACTTATGTGAATGGAATAGAACAGAAACTAATCACAGTGCAGCAACTTGCACGGTATGCATGAAGATGGAAGTTTGAATTGCATGATGAAGTATAAAGATTATTTCAAGGATTACAGCTGCTTCAGGAATTTCAATTTCTCAGTAAACTGCATATCAGACAGTCAGAGCACTAGGTCTGTATGCTACACATCAACAATGTGTGTCCCACTGATAGTAATGCAGACATGTGTATCTATTGTGCATGATCAGCAACATCAATATTGGACCATGAATGAATGAATGAATGAATGAATGAATGAAGAGAAGAGCTCAATCAGAATCATTATCATCACACATTCATGTGGAAGCTAAGTGGTAGCCTGTAAAATACCATGAGCATCACAGAAAGATGTCTGTTGACAGGCCGTGGGGGCCAGGTGTGGAAGTGCATCAGGTTCGGGATCATATTGATTTTTTACATCTTCAATGTGGGGGGGGGGGGGGGGGGGAAGTATTCATAACAATGACAGGTACAGCTACAAATTGTTGCAAACACACATGTGAATTATCAGAGGTACAGCTGGTCCTGCCTTACTCTGGATGAACTAACAGAGCTGAACCATCTCACGAACAGTAAGCCACATCGATATCAAGCTTGTGACAGTGTGGGGAACAATAGATACTATTAATGTTTTGTTGTTGTGACATGAGATCTTTCAGATTTATGTTTATATTGTTCTGGAAGTTTTCTAATCACATTTTCTATACATTGGTTTGTTGCCTGAATGCTCTTATTCCTCAATTATGCTCAATTTTTGAACACTAAGTGCAGTAATTTGCAGGAGAGTGAAGGCTTGTTAACTGCCTTCCAAAAAGGAGAAGATTATCAATTTGTCAACTATATTATTTTGTGTTTGTGAGTGAAGAAATACTTAGCAGGTTGACTTATTTTGAGAAGGCTGGATTACAGATGGGTAAACTCATACATCTTTAGGAATTAGTTCGCTGGCGATTGTTTCTTTTTGGAAACTGTTCATTTTCACTTGTTCCCTGTTCCTTTCTTATCTAATTGTGTGGAATATGGATTTTAGAGAAGTTCCCTGAAAAAATATCAAGTACATACAAGTATTACTTCTGCGTGATAAATTCACTGATTAACTAATGTATGCAAGTTGTTTACTTTGAATTACTTAGCTGAATGTGTTAGCAGAATGCATCACATTACTTGGGTGAAGTATGAATTATGGAACCTGTTTAAGACCCTGCATAGACAACCCTAATTGTCATCCATTTTCAAGAGAAGCTTGTAGTCATAGAAAGTACAATGTCCTGGTTTTCAGTTCGTTTACAGGAAATTTATGTATATTTGCGTGGACACTACTAGTATGAAATAGCTGTAAAGTTAACTATTATCTGACAAACCAAAATTAATAGTTTTCTTTTACAATCTGCGGGTGTATAAATTAACTACACATCGAAGTGTCATACTGTGTAGAAAGTGAAGATTTATTTGATAATTAAAGACTTCTGACACAGGAGCCAAGAAACTGCATACCAAAGTTAGAAGGTTTGTATCAGCAATGGTAACAACAACATAAATATGCTTGAAAATCATCGAAATTTAACAAGTGAAAAAAGAAAGAAGACATTTGTTTTGCCTTCAAACCCTCGACAAATTAGCATACATTATTGCTTTAAAGAGCTTTACAATTGAAAAAGATAGATAGTTTTTGATTATTCATTAGCTGAAAAGTGTCCAAAGCTACATGCATTGAATCAGTCATCAGTTATTTGAGAAGGATAACTTCTGAGTGAGCACAAGCAGCCATTAACAGTGACAGTGAACCGAACATGAAAATCAACAAATCGGTAAATTATTTGTTAATGCACTTTAAAGATAAATTTTATACACAAATGTATTTCAAAGGAACAGAAAAGAGATCCACTACTACTTCAATGCTGCTAGTTTTACATGTATTTCATTCATTAAATTACTACCAAAAAGAGCATGAAAAAGTTGTCTGCGAAACTCGCACTGTATGCCTTTTCTGTTAAATTATTTGTCTGTCACAACAGTGAAAAATATGACCCCTTTCAGAGTTGTGTGTGTTTTAACTGAAAACCATTTTGAAAAAAGACCTCTTTTTACCTTGCAGGCGTAAGATACATGAAACAATTATATTTATACTTTTTGAATTAAATGTGAATTTCTCTTCTCAAAGACCCATTTCATGGAGTATCTTTCCATGCTCCAAAGGAAGCAGTTGTCCAAGGTGGATGGTGAAGAACATTATGTTCCTCAATGAAGCTGAATAGCAATCAAAAGAACAGACTACAAGTTGCTTCTCTTTGTATTTTCCTTACTGCTATGTATATCAAATCATGATCCTGTGTCACTTAAGAAGTCAGAACTGCGTATTTGGATTTCTGAATTCTTTCAAAACTTCATATGTATATATCAGGTTGCCGATAGTAATATCCTGCATGTGGCTTTACAAAAACTGAAGTATTGTTTATATGGTTCTTGTCCCTCACTCTGTCGCCATAATCTTCTGAATCAAAAATTAAAAACAGTCACTACACTGCATCATGAAACAGAACCCACAGACAAATATAATTAAGGATTGAAGTAATAATGTCTTCTTCAGAAGGGTATTTTACCTATTAACAAATATTCCAACATTGTTTGTGGAACAGGGATGGTATCAGTACAATAAGCAAAATCACAACAAATTTTTACAAATTATTTTAGTGAAGCACATTTAGGATCACATTATCTAAATCTGATGTGGGAGTCATTGACTATGTCTAGTACATGTGTGTGACATCCACTTAATTCTAGTGCTTCTACTCTCCAGCCAGTCGGCACTTGTTACTAGCTCTGTATGTGGTATACTTTTGCTCCGCAGGATCCAGTACCCCATTTTATATTTAATGCAAATCTTTCAAGTGGCACATTACACATTGTTAATCCATTGTCAAATGTGTGGTATTTTAAATAGTTTAGAGACATGGCCCTACAGCACAGAGCTACTATTTTTAAATCAAGTATTTTAAATGGTAATTAAGTGGATGATACACAACATGTTATCATACATAAGTACACTTCACTAAAATTATTTGTAAACATTTTCTGTAATTTTGCTTTTTGTAATGATACCATCTCTGTTACACACACACACACACACACACACACACACACACACACACACACACACACAATGTGTTAATATTTCTTAATAGGTACAATACTGTCTGAAGAAGGCAGTTTCAAAACTATTAAAAAGAGCAATGCAATTTTCTTGTCACATTTGCTTTACACACTTAGTAAATAGTAGGTTTATAGATTGAATTATTAAAGTTAATGCAGCAATGCATTATTGGTAATTAAGTTGGAAGTAAAGTTTTTCACTATATAGTTACTTCTGAGCTACATTTTCTGAGATAAATAGTAAATAGCATTTCATGTTATTCTACAATTTTTCAAATGGAGAGGCACACCTTCCCCGTTTGCTACAGAGCCAAAAACATGACCAACTTATTTTTTTGTGCAAAGAAACTAAACTAGGTGGCAGCACTTGGAAACAAACTTTAAAAATAAAAGGCTCTCTTCTTGTCATGTTATATTTTTGGAAGAAATTAAAAAAAAATCACAAGTTTTATGTAAACTTTCTTACAGTAAAATTAAAAAATGATGAAGTTACCTTAAATACTAGTCATTAAATCAAGCAGACGAAATATAAAAAACTTACGTGTTCTTTAGTTTATCAAGATGGCGAAGAGATCCGTAGATAATTTGTTCGGTGTGTGAAAAAATGTACACAGTTTTTACACACATTATATATTAAAAAAAAAAAATAAAAAACAGTTGAAATGGAGGATGGAATAAGCAACTATCAGGAAAAGAACGAGGACGTGGTAACAAGGACTGACTGACAGTTCTTGGAATGAGAATGGACCACCTAAGAGTATGTTGAATGACAGTTTCTTAGAAATCACTCCTCATTCCTTCTGTTCATTTCAGGAAACCATTCATTACGATCTGCCCATTCACAAACTATCCAGTTTGATCTGGATGTGGTTGATAGAGAGGGCATACAAGAGTTCAATATAATCATGTACTGGGAATGGGCTAGTGTAAATCAAAGCCCACACTTGGATTTTCTACTAGTATACTGAGTGCCGCCGATGAGTGGAGTTAAGTTTGGTTTCACTTTCACAGTCCACCTCCATAGCTAAACAATTGGTATGCCTGACAGACATCAAGACCACAAACAAGTTTCATGTTTGAGTTACTGTATTGGAACAAATTTTTCCTTAGAGGGAGAACTTCGAAGAAAGTGAGCTCAGCCTTATGTGGAGGTACTTGAATGAGAAGTTGCAGCTCCTGGTTGTGAAAGCCAACACACAGGTGTTTGCCAAAAATATGGAAACACTACGTGAAAGGCATGCTAGAACAATAATACAGACAGTAGCCCCATCTGCAGATTGTAAGGTTTTATTTGGCCATGAAAAACACCTGTGCAATATCAATACATTGGAAGCGTCACTTGTGGCCAGGAAAGTGTTCTGTGTAGATGTGAGTACATTATGTCACAGCTAAGTGCCCATGTTCAAATTTAAATTGTTGGTGCTCGTATGGTGGGTGCTCCAAGGAAACCAAAGAGTCTGGTATTTCAAAAGGCACCATATGAAAGATTTATACTACATACAGGGAAAAAAAAATATATATATATATATCCGCCAAGTCACAATGAAATTGTGTGTTGAGTGATTGTGACAGACTGTCACTGACGAGGATTGTGACAAAAAGTAAGATTGCAGTAGCAGCTGAAATCACTGAATGTCACACTTGTGTAACCTGTCAGCACCAAAACCACAAATGGAGCACCATAAGCAGGGAATTGCCAGGCTAGGTGGAATTCCATAGCCACTCAACAGTTATGCAAATCCTTGTAATAGGAAAGTATGGACTATGGAGTAGCAGAAGAATCATCTGGAAGGATGAGTTTTTTCATGCTGTTTCCAATTTCTGACCAAGTTTACATCCCAAGAGTGGAACTTGAAGGGAGTCATTGATGACTTGGGCAACCATATTGTAATACAGGTATTCCATGGGCCCCACATTGCTCTGTAATGTCACATTACTGCCAAGGACTGTGAGACCATTTTCGCTGATCAGGTGCATCCCTTGGTACTATGTTTGTTCCCAATGGTGAAGAATGGTATCAGATACTCTGAGAACCGAATAGGACCTGTATTTATTCGTTTTGAGACAAATGGAACATGTTTTGAATGCCAATTGGTTTCCCAATTTGTATAGGGAATGGTAATGTCTTGGCATTTTCACATCTCTGTCCTCTTGTAGATTGATACAGTCAGTGCAGTGCAGCCCTTTCTTCTTTTCGGAAATTAAAAGGTATCCCACCAGTGCTGATTTAACATCACTAAGTAGGAATCAAAATGCACATTATCTGCTATGACAGGTAACATGTGCTAATGTTGTTGCTGTTAACTTGTGCTAGAACACATCACAATGAATTTGCCACATATGTTTGCTGACCTGATACTACCAATGGTCAACATTATTGAGCTGCACCACCTGATGACTGTGGAACAGTTGATCATGGAAATATCATGGACTTTCAGAGATCCCATCTGGCAGTACATCCAAGAACCATCGAAGCTGCATTTACACCAGGAAAGCCCCAGATGACAAACAATATATTGTTTAACTTTTCTGGGAGAAAGCACTCTCAGAATCCTGATACAAAACCACACTTTGAAGTAAAATACTTCTTTTGTACCATTTGTCACTGGAACTAGAAGAGCATCTCCACAATTCTTTCATACTTACTAAACAAACCCGAGATAGAACGTATTGCTCCCTTCTGGTTTTTTCTATTTCTTCTAGCAATCCGATCAAGTACAGGTCCCGGAATGACAAGCAGTAGTCAAGGATCAGTTGAATGAGGGTTTCAAGCTACAAACTTCATACTTTGACTACAAATCCTGATTATTCTCCCAATGAATCTCATTCTGTGATCTGCCTTTCATGAGATTAGTTTCAATGTGGTCATTCCGTTTTAAATCTTTCTTTATGCTTACTCCCAGATACTTAATGGACATGACTCATGAAGCTGCTTGCATCAGGCGCCAAGTGCACACAAGAATCTCCACATCCTCGTCAGTTTCAAATACTTGCCCTCCTAGAGTTTCTTTAAACAGCTCAAACAAACAAAACCCGCAGAATGATAGCCCAGGCTGTAGGTAGGATGATCAATAAGGGTCAAATGCACCTCAAGTACTGACACCAATGCACTTGCAGTTGGGACCTGGCATTGTGGAGGAGGATGGCTGCTCAAATTGCTTTGTCTCATTTTTGAAGCAAAATGCAGCCCACATCTTGTTCAACATCTCACAGTAGTAAGCAGCATACTTGTGCATCACTTACATTGGTCGAAGGAAGTGGTTGAGACCACCTTACCAGCCGACAGTCGAGTCTTGCCTTTAACTGGGGCTGTCTCCCCTTCCATCCGCCATTCTGTACTGGCTTGTTTGAACTCCAGAGGGTAGTGGTGGATCCTACTTTTCATTTCAAGTAATGTCTCTTCATTCAAAACAGTTATCACTTTCTTTCACAAACATTGTTGTAAGCCTCTGACAGACCTCCAAAACACCTCCACTTCCGGCACGCAGTCAAAAGGCAAGGGACTCATTTAGCACACACTTTACAGAGCTTTAGATCATTTGTCACAGCTCCAGTAACTTATTCCAACCTGTTCTGCAATTTTGGACACACACACCTGTCGACCAAACTGCGCAAATTTTTTCCATCTGTAATGGTGGTCCAAAAACAACAATGTTCCGGATTTTCCACTCGTCCTTCATTGAACTCTTTATGTCAGGCAAACAGAAATCTATTTGACAAAGTTTGATCCCCAAAGTGTGCAGTTTTTTTTTTTTTTTTTTTTTTTTGGTGGGTGGGGTGGGGGGTGGAGACATTTGTTGCTTCAAAATTACTGGAGCTACTTAAAAACTGGTTAGAAGTGTAAAAAGGCCAGCTCACCCCATTCCTACATGCCATTCTGAAGCATATTACAAATGCCGTCAGTTCTTTATATTTGATTTACCATCACATAAACTCCAGGGGAAAAAACGAGGGAACTACCCAAATGGGATGGAAATACTTTGATGTGATGTACATGTAAATACAAACAAATGAGTACAATTTTAGAAATATTGGCCAATTTATTCAAGAGGAAGAGCTTCACAAATTGATGTAGTCGATAACACATTGTCTACCTGCCCTTATGCAAGCAGCTATTGCGCTTGGCCTGAATGATAGAGATGTTTATGTACTCCTGAGTGATATGTCACATTCTGTCCAAGTGGCATGTCAGATCATCAAAATCCCGAGCTGGTTGAAGGGGCCCTGCTGCCCATGATGCTCCAGATGTTCTCAACTGGCGAGAGATCTGGCAAACTTGCTAGTCAATGCAGGACTGGCAAGCACGATGACAGGAAGTAGAAACTCGTGTGTGGGTGGGCATTACCTTGCTGAAATTTAAGCCCAGGATGGCTTGTCAAGGACAACAAAATGAGTTGTAGAAAATCGTGATGTACCGCTGTGCTGTAAGGGTGCTGTGGATGACAACCAAAGGGGTCCTGCTATGAAAGGAAATGGCACTCCAGGGCATCACTCCTGGTTGTCAGACTGTACAATGGGGGACAGTCACATTATCATCTCAGCACTATCAGGGGTGTCTCCAGACATGTCTTTGTTGCTCATTGGGGCTCAGTTCGAAGCAGAGCTCATTACTGAAGGCATTTTTACTGCAGTCAATGTGATTTCCAAGGCAAAGACATGTCTGGAGGTGCCCCTTTACAGCAGTGGGATACCAATCCAACAGTTACCTGCCACACAACCCAAAAATTAGGAGTGATTGCCTGTGCTGCCATTTCTTTTCATAGCAAGACCTCTTTGGTTGCCATCTGCATCACTCTTACAGCACAGCAGTACATTGATATTATACACCCTATTTTGTTGCCCTCCACAGCAAGCCATCCTGGGCTTACATTTCAACAAGATAATGCCCACCTGCACATGACGGGGGTTTTTACTGACTGTCTTCCTCTTTGCCAAACCCTACCTTGGCCAGCAAGGTCACTGAATATCCCAAGAGAATGTCTGGACATAATTTTGACAATCTAATGCACAAATCGGTCCGAATTTGGCATGAAACCCCTCAGAAAGTCATCCAACAACTCTGTCAATCAATGTCAAGCCAAATAACTCTTGCAAAAAAGGCCAGAGGTAGACCAACACATTATTTACTCACACAATTTGTCAAGCTTGCTCTCTAATAAGTCATTCAATTTTTTTGAAATTGCTGTCATTTGTTTGTCTGTGTATCACATCTGCTGATTTCCTTCCTACAGAGTGTACCTTTTCTCAAAAGGAAAAAAGAAAGAAAGAAAGAAAGAGAGAGAGAGAGAGAGAGAGAGAGAGAGAGAGAGAGAGAGAGAGAGAAGCAACCAGAAGAGGGGGGGCAAATGAAAGGAAATGTCGTAGAAAATTAAAGAGACCTTTGGAGAAATAAAATGCAGCTGTGTGAATATCAAGAGTGCAGATGGTAAAGTACAAAGCAAAGAAAGGAATGCTGGAAGGTGGAAAGAATATGAACAAGATCTATACTATGGAAATTAATACTATAGAAACAGAAGAGGACATAAATGAAAATGATATGTAAGACATGATAATGCAAGAAGAATTTGACAGAGCTTTGAAAGACAAGTCAAAACAAGTCCCCTGGAGTAGTCAATATTCCCTCAATTATTGAGATCCTGAGGAGAGCCAGCCACAAACAAACTATTCCACCTCGTACACAAAATTTATCAGACCCACAAAACACCCCTTACCTCAAAATTAATGTAATAATTCCTATTCCAAAGAAGAATATAGATGTGAATATTACCAAACCATCAGTGTAATTAGTCATAGTTGCAAAATACTGAAATTTTTTACAGAAACTTCCTGGCAGATTAAAAATGTGTGCCAGACCAAGACTTGAACTCAGGACCTTTGCCTTTCGCGAGCAAGTGCACATGCCCACAAAGGTCCCGAGTTATTCGAGTCTCAGTCTGGCACATAGTTTTAACCTGCCAGGAAGTTTCATATTAGTGCACACTTTGCTGCAGAGTGAAAATCTCATTCTTTACACAGAAAGATGGATGAACTAGCAGAAGCCAACCTCAGGGAAGATTACTTTGGCTTCTGCAGAAATACAGAAACACAAGAGGCCATAGTGATCTCGAGACTAAGGTAGACTGAAGAAAGGCCAGCCTATGTTTACAGCATCTGTAGACTTGAAGAAAGCTTCTCACTGGGTTACTCTCACTGACATTCTGAAGGTAGCAGGGATGAAATACAAATACTGAAAGGTTATTCACAACTTACATAAAAAACAATCTGTGGTTATGAGAGCTTAAGGACATGAAAGGGAAGTAGTCGCAAAGAAAGGAGTTAAAGTCCATATACCATATTAATCCTTTCAGGCCTTCTGGCTACAAGTGTGTGCATTAACTTTTACAGTTACTGGATATAGGTTCCGCCTTTTATGCAGAAACACTTTTTTCTCTTGATACCCAAACACATTTTGGCACCTCTGTGCCATCATCAGTGGGTTTTGTTTATTAAAAACTGTAAAATCCAACATATTGTAGGTTGGAACTGATCTAACAAAGTAAGGCCTAAAGACAGTTTTCATTCTTACCATGATTTTACATTATACAGCTTTGCAGGACCATCTGTATTGTGTCCTACACTGGTAGCTTGGCATCTTCAACCAAATGATGGAAATGTGAATTTTATCAGTGAGTTAACACAGCTTTTGAATTTCTAAAAACATGATTTTGGTATGCCAAAATGTTTTGCGTATTTGTTTTTAATCACATTTTGTTGCAATTGATCCTCCTCCTTTTGCATTCTGAGGGCACTGCACACAAACATATTAATGTACTTAGTATAATTTTGGTTTACAAATGCCTTTTCACTTCATAAAATGTGGCGAGTAGTATGTTGTGTGTCCTAACCCTATCAGCATTGATTTGCTCCCGAGTGTTTGGCACCAAATTTAAATTTTGTTTACTTCTCTGTCCCTTTGTTTGCCTGCTTGTGTGCCACCAGGTGGTTTGACAGATTGTGAATGGTGATGCTCCTGGTTGTTGGTTTCCTGAATATTGTGATGTCATGGGTGGTTTTCATTTTTCATATGGTGAGATATACAAAATTTAGTGTGTTGCCTGTTTCTAAGGTGAAGGGAATTTTTGGGTACAAGTTATTTACTTCACTGTGTAGTTGTTCTATATTTGAGTGTGGTTCATCAATCAGACATATTATGTCATTGATGTAATGACACCAATATATAACTTTGTAGTTTTTTTTTTTGTTGTTGTTTTATAATCTGCCAAACCACCAGTGGCACAAAAGCAAGCAAGTTTCAGATTCATTCTTCACAGGCTGAACAGAACACCCATACGCAAACAAAATTACACACAGGAGCTAGACACAATAAAACATATAGCAGACAAAAATGGTTACCAGCCCCATATGATAGATAAATTAAACCAACAAATTTATAAACAGAAAAGGAATGAACGCAAAACACATACACTAAATCTTACACAACACAACACACAGAGGGAATATATCAAAATTCAAATTCGGGTGTCAAACTCTCTCGGGAACAAACGAACATTGACGGGGTTGGACACACAACAGTTTAGTAGTCACCGCATTTTGCGAAGTGAAAAGGTGTTTGTAAAACCAAAATTACACAAGTGTGTGTGTGTGTGTGTGTGTGTGTGTGTGTGTGTGTGTGCCCTGAGAACGTGACAGGAGGAAGATCAGTCACAACAAAATGTTATTAACAACAAATATATACGCAAAACATTTTGGTACACCAAAATCAAGGTTAAAAAAAAAAAGAAAAGAAAAATGAAAAGATGTGTTAACTTGCTGATGAAGTTCACATTTACATTGTTTGGTTCGAAGATGGAAAGCTATCGGTGCAGGACAGCATACAGATGATCCAGCAAAACCATATAATGTAAAACTCACAAAACTGTCTTTAGGACTAACTTTGTTAGATTAGTTACAACCTAAAATATGTTTACTCTCTAAAGTTTTCAATAAACAAAACCCACTGATGACGGTACAGGAGTTCCGAAGCATGTATGGGTAACAAGAGAAGAAACAGTGTTTCTGCATAAAAGGTAAAGCCTGTAACCAATAATTGTAACTGCAAACAAGAAAAAATACAAGAGCTGCTACTCCAAAGATGAATATTAACTTTTATTGTGTCTTAGCAGCATCAGAAGTATTTTTTCCGTTTTCTTCTTTTAATACATTTGCTGCACATTGATTTTAGAATGATAATGAAGTGTAACTTATACTGTACACTGGAATAACTATTGCAAAAATCAGTAACTTTCATCATACAGTACAAATTTCTTTTCCCTCAAAGTGATCAGGATAATTTGTGACCCAGATAGTTGCAGTTGTACTGTACAACTAATCCAGTCAACACAAATTAACTGTGATGATGTTTAGTGTCATTCATACAAGTAGTTTAGACACTAAGGAATAAATCCATGGACGACTGATGTAATTATTCAATTGCAGAGGCTTGGGAAACATTTTGATCAGTGAGAAATAATGATCAATTGTGTCACTTATTTCATTCATTCAATATCACACTATGTGCAAAGCAAGCACAAACCTACAGAATCACAGCCAAGATTTAAAAATCTAAGAAAAAGCATCAGAAGTGGAAACGAAAGAACAATATGGATTTAATTATTTATCTCGGAATATTGCATAATGGTGCAACAATTTAACATTGTTTAGACAGAATCTAGGTAACTACTGTATTGCTTGAGGCTTTCCCAACATAGTAACTGCTTGAAAGGTTCACGGGCAATACACATCAGTTGGAATTGTCTAAATTGCATAATATTTCCAAGAGGCACCCGCTCATCACCTTCAGGTTGGACATAAAAAATGGTGTGTTGCTATGTTCTGGAATTATTGGTGTTTTAACAATACCATCTGATGCAACATAGGTGAACCTTTCACACACTTTAAGTAATGTTCAAGAGTCACATTTCATTTAATTAAATTTTAAGAGATGAATTTCATTCCTAACACTGTTAAGCAGGATTTAAATACCAAAAAATTAAAACCATTAAAAATAAAAATAACAAACATTACAGCTTTAAGCAACAGCTGTTTAAGTGAAATAAAGCTTCAGTCATCATCTGGCGTATTGCAAATTTATCATGCAGTACACCATGTTTGGTTAATTTTACTGACTCCTCACTCCCCCCCCCCCCAACCCCAACTGAGATAATACACATGTTGAACTGTTCAAAATAAACTTGATTATCATTTCAAATAGGTACCCAGCTCATACAATAGGAGTTGCTGGTGACTTCAATCTACCCTCGATATGATGGCCAAAATATATGTGGTACACATAAAAAGTCATCTGATATCATACCAAATGCTTTCTTAGAAAAACATTTTGAAATAAATGCAAAATATATCTCTTTAAAAAAGCAAACATGAGCTTGACACCTTCCTAAGAGACAGTCTCAGCACCGTCCAATTTGACTATGTAAGGGTAGAACAGATGTAGTATGAAGTCAAATAAACAGTATCAACACCAAATAAATTAATAAGAAATGATTCTTATCTCCCATGGTACAGAGAACAGGTCAAAACACTGTTGCAGAAGCAACGAAAGAATCATGCCAAATTTAAAAGAATGCAAAATCCCCAAGTTTTGCGAGATTTCACAGAAGCTAAAAATTTAGCATGATCTTCAATGTGAGATGCTTTTAACAGTTTCCACAAAGAAACTGTCTCAAAATCTGGCAGAAAACCCAAAGAATTTCTGGTCATATGTGAAGTATACTAGTGGAAAGCCGCAATCCATACCCTCTCTATGCAATAGCAATGGTAAGTTTACAGATAACAGTGCCCCTAAAGCGAAATTACTAAACACTGTCTTCCAAAATTTCTTCACCAAAGAAGATTAAGTAAATACTCTATAATTCAGGTTAAGAGCAAGTAACTGCCAGCATAAGCAATTTGCACATAGGTATCCTCAATGTAGTGAAGCAGCTTAAACTGCTTAATAAAAGCAAAGCCTCCGGTCCAGAATGTACACAAATTACATTCCTTTCAGAGTATGTTGATACATTAGCACCAAACTTAGCAATCATATAGAACTATTTGTCAGTTGAAAGATCCTTACATAAATACTGCAAAGTTGCACAGTTCACACCAATACTCAAGAAAGAAAGGAAACAGGATTAACTGGCTAATTACAGACCCATATCACCTATTTGCAATAGGATTCTGGAACACCTACTCTGTGTTTGAACATTATGAATTACCATGAGGAAAAGTATTTATTGACAAATAGCCTACATAGATTCAGAAAATATCATTTTTGTGAAACACAGCTAGCTCTTTATTCTTACGAAGTAATGAGTGCTAATGACTGGGGACATCTAATTGATACAAACTTTTTTTGAGTTTCAGAAAGCTTGTGACACTGTTCCTCACAAGCTACTCCTAATCAAATTGCATGCCAACAGCGGATCAACTCAGTTTTGCAACTGGATTCACCATTTCCTCAGAAATGGTCACAGTTCGTAGTAACTGGCAGAAAGTCATTCAGTCACACTGAAGTAATATCTAATGTTCCCAAGGAAGTGTTATTTATAATCTCCTGCTAATCCTGAACGATATGCAGATGCCTTAGGAGGCAAATCTGAGCAGCCCTCTTAGACTGCTTGCAAATGATGCTGCCATTTACCATCTTGTAAAGGCATTGGATGATCAAATCCAAATGCAAAATGGTGTAGGAAAGGTACCTGTATACTACGAAAAGTGGCAGTTGACTCTTAACACAGGTAATGAGAAGTCTGAAGTCTTCTAAACGAGTACTAAAGGGAATCTGCTGAGTTTCAGTTACAGAATGAATCACACAAATCTAAAGACTGAATTCAACTAAGTACTCAGGGATTACAATTATGAGCAACTTAAACCGGAAAGATCACACAGATAACATTGTGGCCAAAGCAAACCAAACACTTATTTATTGGCACAACAAACAAGGCGACTAAGGGGAGGAGGGAGGGATGGACACACACACACACACACACACACACACACACACACACACACACACACACACCTGCCTCCCTACACTGTACTGTGAACTGCCAGCTCTTAACTGGCTCATGATGAATTCTGGGGGAGATGGGGGGATAGAGAGAGGCGGTAGGCACGGAGAAGGTTGGGGAAAGCGTCTAGTGGCTCATGGGAGAATGTGGAGCATTCTGTGGGCTAGCTTGGGGTGCAGGTGGCTGCCCCCACTACCTGCACCCCTAGCTAGCCCGCACATCGCTCCCCACTCTCCCACGAGCCACTTCCCCCCAATGCCCTCCCTGCCTCCTGCTTCTATGCATACCTCACCTCAAACCCCCCTCCCTCCCTCCCACACTCACTGTGTGGCAGTAAAGAGCTGGCAGTTGAAACCACAATGTAGGGAGATGTAGGGAGACAGTAGTGTGTGTGTCCTACAGTTAGAAAATAACTAAGTGCATTCCAAAAGTTAGGCAATTTTCAACGAGAACTTTCCATACATTATTATTGGTAGAACATTTAGATGCAACAGGTCTACTAAAGAGATTGCCAATACTACGCTTGTCCATCCTCTTCTGGATTACTGCTGCACCATGTAGGACTCCTCATACAGGACTGAAGGAGGGCATTGAGAAAGTTCAAAGAAGGGCAGTTCATATTGTATTATCATGAAATTTGTGAGATTGCAACAGATACAATAGGTGAATTGGGGTGGAAAAAAAAGGGGGAGGGGCGCATTTTTTGTTGTGGTAGGATCTCCTCACGAAATTTCTATCACCAACTTTCTCCTCCAAATGTAAAAAAATATTTTGCTGGCACCCAAATCACCACCACCACCACCACCACCACCACAAGTCAGAGTTTGCATTTGTTTTTCCTGGCTGCTGCTCGAGAGTGGAATGGTAGAGATTAAGCTTGTAGGTGGTTCGATGAATATACTGCCTGGCACTTAATTAAGAATTACAGGTTAGTCACATAGATGCGGATGCACAATTACATTACAAAAGAGAACAGGGGATGCATGCATTTCTGAGAATCTGTCAATAAAATTAAGTTCCCCGAGTACTTCACAGGCAAAGAATTTTTTGTTGAAGACAAAATACAATGTTGAATAATTAAAACTGACCTATCTTGAAAAAATTAAAGGTCTGTTTCCCACTTCACTTTATTCATCCTTTTAACTGTCATTTGTAGTTGATGAGTAAATGTAGAGGATGAGCAGTCTGCAGATAAATTTCCCCTTCAGATGTAGTTGTTACTACACCCAACAGTGGATGTTACCAGACTGGTGCTATCTCTCCACCTTCTGCCTGGATATGGTCCATCTCCACATTGGGAAAGGACAGTATTTTTGTAACTGAAATCCAATCTACCTCCCCCTGGCAGAGCTCTAAATTGCCAAAAAGTGAATCTCAAACATAGTCAATGTCAGGCAGTTTATGTCATCGATTACTATGACACCAATTCCAAATATCACTTGTGGAGAATGCGCTCTCACCTCTCAGGCCTATGGATGAATTCCAGCATACAAGCAGAATGAGCAGAGCAATTAACAGACTGCAGGAAATTTTTCCATCACTATTTCTGGCTCTCTTTAACATCTATATCTACATCGATACTCTGCAAATCACACTTTAGCCCCTGGCACAGGGTTCATGGAACCACCTTCATAATAATTCTCTATTATTCCACTCTCTAACAGCACGCAGAAAAAAATGAACACATATCTTTCTGTGTGAGTTCTGGCTTCCCTTATTTCACTACGATGACCATTTCTCCCTATGTACATCAGCATCAACAAAATATTTTCACATTCGGAGGAGAAAGTTAATGCCTCTGTTTTAATGTTATCCACTCCAAATCCTCTCCCCTATTTTGCAATAATACAAAACATGCTGTCCTCCTTTGAACTTTCTCGATGTACTCCGTTAATCCTATCTGCTATGGATCTCGGACAGTGCATCAGTACTCCAAAAGAGGATGGAAAAGTGTAGTGTAGGCAGTCTAGTAGATGTTACATTTTCTAAGAGTCCTGTCAATAAAACGCCGTCTTTGGTATGCCTTCCCTACAACATTTTCTGTGTGTTCTTTCAGGGTGTATACGCGGACAAGGAAAAAAAATTCCAGAATTTCCAGATTACAAATACACTTTCTCCCAGGTGAAAACAAGCTTTTTACATGTTAAGTGACAGTATATTTTCCCTTATCAATCCTTTGAATGGTTATGGTTTTATACACGGGCGTACAATTTCCCAGAACTTTAGGAAGCAAAACTCAGGCAAAAGACATGTTTTGGAAATATCTTTAATGTGCAGCAACATGTATGTTGCACATTTTCGTATTACGAAAGTATACATTGGAATTCCACCAAACACCGCATGTTACTTTCTGAATCACTGAAATCTAGATTGTGAAGTGGTTTTGTAAGCCAGTCATAGGTCATGTCCTGTGATCTCGCCAGCCAATGACAGCAGATATTCAGTGCATAGGACACGTGATGTAGTCAGCCAACAGCAACATCACTGGCAAGTAGCACGAACGCACAAACAGGGGAAGTTAATAGTTTAAATTAATATACATAGTGTTGCTACAAGAAAAGCAAAGCTTTCGCATATAATATTGATCTCTAAGGTTAATAAGTTGCAAGAGAGACTAAGCTTTCAAATATGATGTTGATCTTTTTTTGTGCGTGTTACACTTTAAGATATACCACACAAGTGTGCCAGTAAAATTTTTAATAATGACATAAATATCTGATTTTCAGGGTTCGGAATTCTTCTAAATGGCTCATCATCAAAGAGTTGATTAATAAATGAGAGTGAAACACTCTGTGATTTAAGAAATTCATGGTACATTCTCGCACATAGTTCAGCTTGCGAAAAAGGATATTTACTTTGAAAGTAATGCTTTTCGAACCACCATTCACAATATTTTCCCTTGACCTGTTAAAAATAGGTTCGTTTCAGCAGTTACCAGAGAGCGCAGATAACAGGCGACACCGCACTTGCACAGCTATCATGACGTAGGAAGCCCATATGTACGTATGTGTAAAACATTGAAAGATCATACATTATGTCAAAAGAAACACGATATTAGAGGGTACTCCAAGAGCATCGGAATTTCGTGACCCATACTAAAATGTGCACATTTAAAGTGCATATTTAAAGTACACATACGTAAGTCCAGATTCCCAATGAAGTAGACCTAGACCTGATATTAAGCTTTTCAGTGTGGTTTACGGGATTTAAATTTCCTTGGAGCACCAGTACTGTATTATATAATGTTTGGTCCTTAATTATGGCATAATTCCATATGTGCTAGAAGATGAAAACATGCACTTTAAATGCAGCGAACGGTTGAAACTAGCCAGTACTTTGGAATTAAATATTTCATTTCAAATACATTTACTGGCTCTATGGAAAACGTTAATAAAAGTCAAATTTCTTTAGCAAACAGACAAAAATAACTTCATTGTTCCACAATACGGTTAAAGCTTGACTGTCAGAAAGGTGGAAATGAAATAAAATCTGAAACTAAAAACATATGTTAGCCTTCCAATATTATGTGAATGTATTTTAATTAACTTCACAGCTCCCGGCCAGAGACATCCGTTTTGTTTTCATTTGACATGAGAATAAACAAAGGGGAAACAGCAAAATCACTAAATGTAAACACAGGTCATGTGGACACTATCCACTATAACTCAGACTGCTCTGCGCATCAGCCCTGGATCTACAATATTTGCAAACTGGGTCAATACTAAACAAAAATCGAATTTTCAAAAATATGTTCATCTTGTAGCGCACATCTTTCTGAAAAGTCTGAAACATAAAACATATGTGTTCGAGGAAATTTAAGACTTTTTATTTGGTCTTAAGCATGAAAAAGTGCAGTGCCACGTCTATTCATAAAGCATTATTCTATTGCACATCACTGTATTTCGCTCTGTGGAATTGAAACATGTATATTTTGTAATGGATGCCATCAAACCATATTCACGACAATGGAAATTTAAATGCCCTGTGGTGTCTCTCCTGTTCCCAGTCAGGTGGTTTGACAGCCTGCCCCTCTTTTTTAACAATAACAATTATTATTATTAATTAATTAATAAATAAATAAGTAAATACTCACAATTAATAGCAAATGGGATTATTTGTAATCGGGAGAACAAGAACTCTCCAGAAAATTTGCACTCTTTGTTGGCTATTAGTTAATAACTTGCTGTTTTGTGTGACAAATTTAAATATAGGATACATAAAGACAAGAGACAAGCAAGAAAGTACACATTTCTTCAATCCTTAGCTCCTAGCATTTTTTTCTCTCTAATCTTGCTACAGCTTTACATAGTGTGCTTTCCCTTCTGAGACAGAATCTATTACCTCATCAAAGTTCGTCAAACATTTTGCTACATGAAAAATCAAAATGTCATTATCTAGCACTGAAAAAGCTGTTAACACAAATAATACCCAAGGCTGGTGTGGTTTCTCAATTTTATTATGTCTATTTTGTCACTGTCTGCTAGATAAAACAAGATTGGCCTTTCCAACACTGCCGAAATTTTAACACACATCAAATAAACGAGACTGTTTTGGCACAAATGGCCATTTTTATAACACGACAGAATGTAATTCACGAAGTACCAATATCAAATGCCTATTAGGCCTACGACAAGCAAAAAGCTTTATGGTAGGAAATAGTTTCACATTTCATTCATAAGCACCAGTTTCTCAAGCACGAGATCGGAAAGTAGTATTACGAAATTTTTATGTAAATTTGGAATCGTCTTATTCTTCCATAATTTGTGTGATGTCCCGTTTCTTCTCCTTCCTCGTCGTAACACAAACAATCTAGTCATCACCAATTCTGTAGCTATTCCTGCCATTGTCAAAATTTGTTCGCCGATTAACTTCACTAACCCTGACAGAATCAAAGGTTTAGTTATCCCGCGATTATTTTCCAGTTAGGCGTTATTACGTGTTCGCACAACACATTTTACGTGTTGCTTGCAGAATAGAACTTAAGCAGCTGCTAGCTGGGGACTGTACAACTGATCCTTACTACTGTAGCGATCTGGCCAAAAGTTTTCTGTCAAAATTTCATTTTCTTGGATACACTGAGAAGATAATACATAATCTTTCTCACCTGTTATTCCTGTCAGTCATTTATTTCCATTCTGGCAGTCTGAATTTATGGATTTCGCTAGTAATTATAACAACACTGATCATTCGCAATCCCAATCAACTACATAATCAGACAGCAATTGGCATTCATCTGTTCGGCTTTGCTCCGCTCAGCTCATATAGTCCCAACCCCGTTTGTCTGCGGAAAGTATATTTCTAGATGCGACGAGGTTTCTCCTGACACAGACATCACGTACACTATGTATGCATTCAAAAATCAACTTATGATTCATTCAGAAATCAACTTAAAATGTGTTCAAAAACCAACAGGGAAGCATTTCAAAACTATACGAATAATCGTTAGACAAATGTGCGCTGGATGCTAGGCACTTTGTGAAACAAGTTTTTTCCCTCAAGAATATGAATTTGGCGCCCCCATTTCCCGGTAGCATCTAGCTGCAACTGGCTTGCACAGTCAACAGTCACATTCCTGTAGCCAGAAGTGGGAGAATCTACTACTCCAACACGACTCAACTGTGCATGCACATGAGCCCACTCTTAATTACTAAAATGAATCTAATGTAAATAGTTGTGACTTCACACTCAGAGGCAATATGTTCCTATGAAGCACTGCATAGTCTTCCTAAAGCCTTTAACACATTTTGCTGTTGGCAGACACTTGCATGAGCACTGTGTGTCGTCGTATATGGCGCATTTCCTTTGCAATTTAAGTTGTTTTTGTTTTTCTCCGATTTATCTTTTATTGTTGAAGTATTATTCTGCAGTAGCAGGACACAGTAATATCCTTTGTAAGATTATCAGTTCTTACCAGCCAAAATTACAAAAATTTAACTGAAAACTAAACAATGAAAAATTCCCGGAATTCTAAAAAATTCCTGGGTTTTTCCCAGATCGTATATACCCTGTATTTCCAATTTAAAGTGTTCATAATTGTAATTCCCAGGTATTCAGTTGAATTTATGGCCTTTAGACTGATTTATCGTGTAACTGAAGTTTAATGGATTCTTTTTAGCACTCATGTGGATAATCTCACACTTTTCATTACTTAGGGTCAATTGCCAATTTATGCACTTACAGATATCTTCTGTAAATCGTTTTGCAATTTGTTTTGATCTTCTGATGACTTTACTTGACAATAAACGACAGCATCATCTGCAAACAACCTAAGACAGCTGCTCAGATTGCCTCCTCAATCTGTTTGCATAGATAAGGAACAGTAGACGGCCTATAACACTACCTTGGGGAACACCAGAAATGACTTCTGCTTTACTCTATGACTTTGTCAATTACTACTGTGACCTTTGACAGGAAATCAGAAATCCAGTCACATGACTGAAATGATATTCCATACAAATTCGATTTCACTCCAAGTCATTTGCGTGATACAGTATCAAAAGCCTTCTGCAAATCTAGAATTACAGAATGAATTTGAAATCCCTTGTCAATAGCATTCAACACTTTGCGAGTGTAAATAGCTATTTGTGTTTTATGAGAATGTTGTTTTCTAAAATCGTGTTTACTGTGTGTCAATAGACCACCCTCTTCTAGGTAATTCATAATGTTCGAACACAATATATGTTCCAAAATCCTGCTGCATATCGACATTTATGATATGGGCCGGTAATTTAGTGGATTACTACCTTTCTTGAATACTGGTGTAACCTGTGTAACTTTCCAGGCTTTGGGTCCGGTACCTTCATCAAGCAAGTGGTTGTATATGATAGTTAAGTATGGAGCTATTGCATCTGTATACTCTGAAAGGAACCTAATTGGTGGTCATTGGTGCATCAGTTTAGTTTTCAGTGTACAAATAAATATGATGTGCGTTACAATGAATTTTTAATTAAAAATATGGCAGTTTGCATTTTTGGACAAAGCCATTGTACAACTCAGATTATAGCTTGTGTGCTGGATTTACAACTACAGAAAATTATATTTCACTGCAAAACCATGCTAAGGAAGCATGCACTGAATGAGCATTTTGACACAGTCACGAGACCAATGTCTTCTATAACAATAAATTTACAGGCAATCTGGCATAAAATCATTCATTCAGTGTATTTGCAAGCAGAAATAATTTCATGTTTACATACAGGCACTACTACATTGCCTCCAAAGTCCCATCACTAACCTTTATTTAGTTAATATTTGAAATGAACCAAGATTCATCTAGTGACAAGAATATCAAGGTTCACACCCACACACACCACTGAAATTTCCATTGTCATACTCCATAACAGTATATCTGTTTTTAACACTTCTTTACTGTTCTTTAGAATCCAACCAACAATAAACAAGCCTGGTTTTCGGTTCTTTCCTTGTGCACTTTCACTTTAACCTTGGGTTTGCATCACCTTCCACACTGGACAGAGCTTGGGATGAGAAAGAACTGAACAGTTGTGGCATTTATGCCACATTCCTGCTTACATTTATTACATTTTGTTACTATGTTTTAATCCACAGTATATGAAGATTTTGCTATGACAGGCTAGTGAGTAGGTAGGATCACAAAGTAGACTCATCCAGCGACGTGTCTGATGGGGACTTAGCGTGAGAACGGCCGAGCGAGCAAGAGCCGTATCATACTGAAGCATAGAGACTGTAGGTATTCACCTACCACACTGAGAACCAAGAAACAAATAATTTATCATTTATATTCACTGTTCCACGCTGATAATTCTGCGTGCACTGTGAACTTATTATTAATAATTTCAATATCACTCATTTCATCAGGAAATGCCAATTACAAATTTTACTTACTGTCAGTGCTTATTGATGGAAAGGATGGACCAATCTGATTTGCACCCTGAGATGGTAGGTGCCAAACTGCTAAGACAGCTCACTACTAGTCTACGATCGATTTCTAAAGAGGTGATACATCAATCAGTGTATAAAATCTGATTTAATGTACAGATGGAACAGTTTGTTGAAAAATTTCCTCGGATGATGTACTTGAGCAATGTCGTGTTAATCCAAGGCAGTCTGCAATCAGTTTTTGAGGTGGCAACACATGAACTAGTGCATGAAGTGCAACTCTGCATAAAGACGGAATTAATGGATAAAGTTGCCTTGTAAAACATATTTGTGTGATCTCATGTTGATTCTAAGAACGTGCGAAGCATTTTTGTGACTTTTGCAGTACTCGGGAACTAGTGATTAATGAGCAGGAATCTTGTTATGAATATTAATGAGAGACTGGCACTACAAATCATTTTGCTAATTTCGTGATTAAAGAAATAAAAGCCAAATTTGTTGGCACCCTAAAATTATTTTACAATTCTGATTGTACTTAGCATCTAAACCTGCCCAACTGTCACATTATTATGCACTGTTTACGGCACAAGCATTAGAGCTCATGGACCAATGGAGAAGAAATCAAGCAGGACAATGGCTACGGGGCATCCTTAGAAGAAATGTGATAAGCAAGTTGCCTCCAGTTGTGATTACAAAAAAAGTGATCACAGGCATTTCTTGCTAAAACCCGCAGTGTTTGTTAATCCCAGCACACTTTAAAGGTGGAAAGTTTCATTTACGGTAACCCACTGTGTAACTTATGGGAGTCAAATCTGCTTTTACTGTGAGACTACATTTTACCACTGACCCTAATATTCATTATAATTCTCATAGGATGCATTAAACTATCATCATGTTTGTTAAACAGTCTCTAAATAAGACTATAAACTAGAACTGAGCTACAGCAGCACCTATCACCCACATGAAACTCATTTATGTTTGAGGCACACATTCTTCTCAGTAAGCACAGCAAAACTGCTCCAACTAACATCTCAACGAATATCTATTATTGGTTAGCTTCCTGCTTCATGTGCTTGTTAGACAATGAGTTAACTATTGAGATGTCAGTACCAAAGGTTGTAATGTGTCCTGAAAAATATAGTGAATTGGGAGCACAAGACTGTCGAACAAGAACACTTTCTCATTTAAGAACAGTGCCTTACCCATATTCTCCTGAGCCAGTATGCTTCGACTTTTCTGTTAAACCTTAGACGCCACTGTAATTAGATGGGCGAGCCAGTTCCCAGTTAAGGTTACAGCAATGGCATACAACTTCCCACAATACCACACCTAGAAAAGCAGTGTAGTGTCCAAATCAACACTCAGGTAGAAGGAAGCTTTTATTTCACTTTATTACTCTCTGAAAAGGTGATGACTATTTTGTATTGTGCTCTTGGAGCTATATTATTAATTCACAGTAATAAACAGGGAGTGTGGGGAGGTAGAGTATGGTTAAAGCAGTTTGATTGGACTGGCTGTGATCTAGTTGGGTAAGGGAGAAGCCTACTGGTTTGAATCTAGGTGTTGATTTTGAAAATCCATTACATACACCTTAACAGAAGATTTTTCATGTAAATTTGAAAGATATTGTTACTAAGTTATACAGCTATGAAGATATGAGTTAAATGTGTGTTTCATAATGAGGTCATCATGTGCACAGCACAAGCTCAGACTAAGCAAGGATATTAACAGCTTCCTTTCTAAAAGAAGGATTTTCGCATTTAATCAAGTTTTAGGGAACACTGTCACATAGGAGGAGACATGGGTTTCTCACATGATCCAAGAGGGTAAACGTCAATGAACAACATGGCGTCACATGACAGTACCAGTTGTCAATCAACGGTATGGCATCATATGACAGTACCAGTTAAAGTCAACATCGTCAACAAGGAGATAACCGAGCGGGGTGGCGCAGTGGTTAGACACTGGACTCGCATTCGGGAGGACGACGGTTCAATCCCGCGTCCGGCCATCCTGATTTAGGTTTTCCGTGATTTCCCTAAATCACTCCACGCAAATGCCGGGATGGTTCCTCTGAAAGGGCACGGCCGACTTCCTTCCCTAATCCAATGAGACCGATGACCACGCTGTCTGGTCTCCTACCCCAAACCAACCAACCAACCAACCAACCAACCAACGAGATAACCTCAACATGCACGGTTATGGCAATCATGTTTTGGGATACACAATGAGCCTTGTTGGTTGAGTTTATGCAGCAAGGGACAACAATAAATGCTGCTGCTTACAGACTAAACTTCAACACGCAATACAGTGACTTGGTCTTCTGACTTCTCTAGTTTTGTTGCTGCACGACAATGCCAGACCCCATTCTGCCATTCACATCCAAGATCTAGTCAGATCTTTAGGATTGAAACAGATTGTCCACCCACCGTACAGTCCACAACTGGGCTGAGTTATTTTCATTTGTTCCACTATCTAAATGAGTTTCACGGTGGCAAGTGCTTCACAACAGATGAGGTGAAAGAAGCAGTTAGAGACTGGTAATCCTCACATGCTTCTGATGTCTGACTTAGGGATACAAAAGCTTGTAGAATATTATGACAAATTTTTTATTTCACATGCAAACTGTCAGAATACAAAAACATGAGGAATTAAAAAAATAGTTTTTTGAAAAATCTGTGATGCTTAATGTTTTATAAGAGAACAGACCTTACTTTCTGAATAACTCTTTCCTTATCAGAGCGTAAAAATCAGAAATAAGAAAAATAATTTTAAGCTCAAGCTTTGTTTAAAAAAAAAAAAAAAACACACACACAGTTCATCTCATCAGATCTAGGTATTACTTTTTAAAGAGATATCTACTGATAAAATGAATGTATAGAAAATTTTGAGTGAAAAGTATGAGAAGGCAAACACATGGTACAAATCAAAGAGAAAACAAGGGAATGCAAGAGACAAAAAATCAATATTTATATCATGTGAAACAGTTTTACCTAGTGCATCTTATGTTAAAACGACTTACGGGAATGCAGCCAAGTGTTGTCCTATGTTAGAGGATCAAAAACCAAAGGATGAAGGAAGTAGTATGTTTGTTACAAATCTATAAGTTATCACAAAACAAAACGTAGTGCCAAAAAAATTGAAAGCTGTGAGTTCCCAAGAGACAGTTAATAGCTCACAATCACCATAGATCCAAAAAGCTTGCAAAGAAGAACAGGTCCATGACAATTGTCCTATTCTTCTAATATTTTAAGCTCTACAGTATACAAATACTTTTATCATATTCAACAACAAAAAAATGTGGCAACAGTATCTAAATAAAATTTTAAATTATAACTTTCTCCTTAAAGTTACCAGTGTCACGCAGTTAATGATGAAAACTGAAAGGTGTGTTCCAAAATGAAATGTTCTAGGTCATCCACACACTGAAGACTACAAAACCACTCACAGTGGGGAAAAGTTTTTTGGGAAAAAGAACTCCATACTCATTGTGCTCTTTCTCCCACATTCATAGTTTCTTGGAAAAGTATATTAAGAAACCTATTCATCTACACAAAATTTAAAAAAAAAATGCTTTTATGACAGTTAAATTTCCTGTTAAGAGCCAGGTCATAAAGGATGAAAGTAGAAAATGCATATTTACTTGTTTAGTAATGCACAAAATGCTAAACATTCTTTCCTCATACCACAATATGGAATTTTTCCTTGAGTTAATGTTACAGGATTATAATAAAATTTCATTTATTGACTGCTCAATGTGTTTTCAATAATGAGAACACCAATGAACGGGTACTATTCCAATTTCTAATGCAGACTTCTATCTTCATTAACACAGTTTCTGCTACACTGTGTTCCTGACCGACAATGACACTGCGAAATTCCACCATATTCTAACAAACAAGTATGACTATCACGTTTTCTTGACACAGTATTTTGCAGTGGAATACCAAATGTCTTTATTATACTCCACGTGTCGTATGTACTGACATTAAAGCCTTCATGAGGATCAAGTACTAAATACTGCTTGTGTCATACTGACAGTCTGATCCTTTGTTATGTTAGTCTTGCCCATATAAAGAACTACTGCTGTACAAATTTTACTGCACTTTATATATTATCCATTATTAAGGCTGTGGATTTTTTTGGTGGGAAAACATATATTTCACAATACATTACATTTCAAATGCCAAGTGATAGGTAAGATAATGATAAATTTCTCCACAGAATCGGCGAAGAAAGTAACATGATATACACTGACACGAAGAAGGGACAGGACGATAGGGCATGTTTGAAGGTATCAAGGAATAGCTTGCATGGTACTAGAGGTAGCTGTAGAGGGTAAAAACTGGAGATGAAGACAGATTATGATACATTCAACAAATAATTGAGTATGAAGGTTTCACGTGTTACTGTGAGATGGAGAGTTGGCATACGAGACGAATTTGTGGTAGGCTGCATCCAACCAGTCAGGAGACAGATGACTTTTTTTTTTTAATGATAAGTCTTCTTTTGTAATTTATATGAGGGAGCACAAATTAAGTTTCTATTAACCCTTTTTTTCTATCATTTTTAATGTTTATTATTTAACTTTTTCCCTTTTCTGAAGCAATGACACAATAAATGTTCTTCAGAGTTACACTTACTTTGAGTTCACCGGATCATATTCACTAGTTCACTTGCCGTCCGTCTGAAGACACAATGAACAGTTCAGTTTTCTAGTCATTCCTTTGGCCTCCTGTACACCAAAAAATTACATTAAAAGTTGTATAGAAAAGGAAACTTATTACAGACATAAGCTGTGTGTTCCCACAATGCATTGATAGACTCTTGTGATGAAAGAGTGAATGCCTCCTTAGGTGGTTAAGAAAAAGTTCACAAATGAAGTACTGTACATAATGTACAAGGGTCATTCAGTAAGTAAAGCCCCACTTTTTAAGCCATTAATACACATAGACAAATGTCCTTGTTGGTGCTTCACATTTCATTTCATGTTTTTTTCCGCAAGCCGGTGAAGTTTCGAACCGTTCTGGTAGATGGCAGTGCCGTAGCACAGCATCAAAATGGCGTGTACATTACAAGCAGCGTGCTGTTATTGAATTCTTGTGTGCAGAAAAAGAAACTGTTGCGAACATCCATAAATGTTTGTGTGCAGTGTATGGCGATGCTGCAGTTGATAGTAGTACAGTTGAGCGATGGGTGAATAAAATTACAGCCTCCGGAAATGCAGAAACAGAGCTCCATCATCAGCCATGCTCGGGACATTCTGTCACAGTCACTGCTACAGACATGCTGAATCGTGCAGATGCCATTATTCATGCCAACCGGCGCATCACAACTCAACAACTGGCACTACAGTTGCCAGTCAACATTGGAAGCGCATCTGCAATTATCAAGACTCTGATATTCAAAGAGGTGCTCACGATGGGTTCCACGAATGCTCACAGCGGACCGCAAGGTTCAAAGAAAGGCCATTTCATCTGAATTGTTGGAGTGCTTCAAGACTGAAGGAGAGGCCTTTCTGTCACCGATCGTTATGGGGGAAGAAAGCGGGGTGCACCACTTTGTGCTGGAAATAAAATTGCAGTGCATGTAGTGACATCCTCATTCACCACAAAAGAAGAGATTCAAGACAACCCCCTCTGCCAGAAAAGTCATGGTGACAGTCTTCTGGGATTGTGATGGCATCATTCTCATGAGGATGCCAAGAGGGTCAACCATCAATTCAGAGGCATACATGAAGACTCTGAATACACTCATGAACCATTTCCAACGTGTTCGATCGCACAAGGATCCAGCATTAATCTTGCTCCAACATGATAATGCACACCCACACTCAAGTCTCAGAACCTGGGAACACATCGCCAAATTGGGTTGGACATCACTGCCTCATCCACCCCACAGTCCAGACCTGGCGCCCTTGGACTTCAATCTCTTTGAGCCACTTGAAGTTTCTCTATGGGGAACACACTTTGAAGAAGACCGTCATTCAGTGAAAACATGGCTACGCCTACACGACTAGAGTTTTTACCAGAAGGGAATACGTGCTCTTCCACAACATTGGTGAACGGCCATAGAACGTGATTGAAACTACGTAGAAACATAAGACATGGACAAGACATGATGTATATTGTCATCAAATTCTGATTTAACAAAAAATAAGATCTGAGGAAAAAATGTGGGTCCTTGCTTATTGTACAACCCTCGTACATATTTTGAAAATTCTACCAACAGTGCACAATTTAATGAACCTAGATTGTAGTCTATCATTATGAGATAACAAGGCTAAGTATTTTGATCTTTACCTTCTTTTATAATAGCTTGATAATGGCTGATAATTGTGACAAAAAGACTAAAAAAGAAATTTATTGCCACTTACTGCTGAATCTGCCTTTTCATAGTACATTCTTGGAACTACAGAAACTGAAAGGTTTCTGCTTTTTGCAGCACCTCGAGCATCACTGGTGTCATTTTCGACCTGGAAACAAGTTTCTCCTCATTCAACTGATTTCATCACATAAAGACAAAGGTGATTAATATCAACTGTATGACAGATGAAATAGCCACACTCAATAAACACTGCAAAAATTATGGTCTAACCAATAAAAGCGAAATACAATACCAGTGAAACTGTCAAGAGTTTAATACTGAAGTGAAGAGAGACAGCAATGAAAAGTAAAGGATGGGCAAAGAGAGAAAAAGGAAATTACAGCATAAAGAAACAAATACAGTACCTGTTAACAGTTAGGCCTATAACAATAGTGATTACACACTTTTTTTAATAAACTGATCTGAATCCACAGATTAAAAGTGGAAACAGAAAATAAAGAGGAAGAGAAGTGAAGAATGACACAGAGCAACTTAAGTGTATAGGTAGATCAACTGGGCAAGGTTTTTTTTGTATTCCTTTTCTGATTTCTTAGTCTTGTAATCATTCAGCCATACCACTTAGTTTCTGTTATTCCATCTTCTTTCCTCTCTCCTTGTCTCTCAACCCAATCATTTGTTTTACTGCCAGTAGCCTTTACTCGATAGTTCTCCATAGAGTTGTCCAACCAAATTTATTACGTGTCACATCATTCCAGTATACCTGCACTAAGGTTGTCACTATCAGCTTCTTTCTTTTTGTTTGTGGTTTTAGGGCGCAAAACTTCTATGGTCATTAGCGCCCAAAGCAGCTTCTTTCTGTAGCATGTTATACACAAAATTCAAATGTTTTTATTAAATTTCCCCATGTCAATGAAATATAGAGGTTTATGAAAAGCCTTTTCTAAGAAACACTGCATTCCATGCAACACTGCAACTTAGTCTTAAGATGACCACTGACTGATCGACACTGGTTATGTCGATTGTGAATGTCAGTCAGTTGATCTCCATGACAGTGTATCACTTTTTTCAGAAAGAAGTATATGAAATGTGGTTCTACAGAAGAATGCTGCAGATTAGGTGGGTAGACTGAACAATTAATGAGACAGTAGTAAATCAAATTGGGGAGAAAAGTAATTTATGGTACAACTTGAGTAAAAGAGGGGGGGGGGGGGGTCCGAGTAGAGACATCATTACACATAAAGGAATTGTCAATTTGGTAATGAAGGAAAGTGCAGGGTATAAAAATTGTTGAGGGGGAGTGAGATTTGACTGATGTCAGCAGATCCAGATTGATGTAGACTGCAACATTGCTGCAGAGATGATGTGGAATGCATGAGATAGATCAGTGTGGAGAGGTGCATCAAACCAGTCTCCAGACTGACTAGAATGAAGGTCCCTATCAAATTTACCTCTGGCTCAAAAAGTAGGTGCCCACTGGAAACTGAGCTGTTAAGCATTATTTAATGTTATATAAGTGATAACCGAATTAAAAGTGAACATATTTCCACAGATATAATTTATGCTGAAAAGTATATTGTGGAATCAAATAAAACACAGCCACAAGATAGTGAGCATTTTGTGAGACACCATTTCATAACCATGCTCTGTTATTGGCCTATTTGGTGAGTAGGGAGGCTATGCAAGAGGTGCCGTATGTTAGCTAAGGAACAGCTGTTATACTGTTGACTACATGGTGTATTGCTGGAAAGAAAGAGTCCACAGTGAGCTGGAGGAGTAACATCACTTTCCATTTCACAGGGTTTCCCAGACAGTCACCAGTACTACTTAAGAAAAGAATATCTAGCAGCTGCTGATAAAATGTTACCCTTCCTTTTCAGTGCTTACATTTCACAAAATGCACCACTTCAACACACAGACTGAAGCAAGAACTTCAACAAAGTACTATAGAATAGGTGTACTGCAGTTGGTGCCCTTTATAAGTTAACCTTAATTTCATACAAAAACCACACTTGCTGCCAATTTTCTTAAATTTTTTGATGTCCAATGTGTAGCAGTAAGCTCCAGCATTTGTATCATGTCACCATATCAGGTAACTGGCATGGCAACAAAGGCCACCATTGGTATCACTGACTCCCACTAAGTCCAGGATACTCTTGGTAGCCACCCCAAGAAAGTTTACATTGAAACAACATCCATAAATCAACACAGTATTCTTCTGGAAATGCTGACCACATCGCCAGCATAGTGTAACACACACTGCTTCTTTCTTAGATGAATCTGTCATGTTGGCAAGCTGATGTATACACACCACTGCCTTGTGGCTGAAATCCCCTACGTGAAATGCATTTCAAGGAAATTAAATGTAGCCAAAATTACAACTGCTTCAAAGAACCAGACAACATATGAATGGGATAGGCATTGTCAGACATTTGCCCCACATCTATAAAACTAAAAACATATTTATTTCTTATAAACATTACTGTTCTAATAACCACTTTTAAATTTGACTATGTAATTAGGCACGGCTAACGCGAGCTCATGCAAGATAAACATTAATAATACTACCTAGATGTGTGTTCATAATTAGGAGAACGTATAAAATCGCTTTGAAGAACAAATTTTGGATCTCATAAGATATTTTAAGTTCCTATTACTAATTTACTTCTTATGGGAAAAATGAATTACGCAGTTACATCTGTATGAAAACGTGCTCTTCAACTGCGAACCATTCAGCATACTGAGCAAAGAATGAATGAATTTCGAAATTAACAGGAACGTAACGAGGGCTCCTTACGTTCTCCTTTTAAAACAATCAGAAAACCTGATGTTCATCTACTTCCTATTTATTACCGAAGGCCTATATTCATTATCTAACCTTTCTTCTACAATGTACTTGCAAAGACAGATTCTCAAAACAATGTTTCCTCACAACACAAATGAAACAATTTCCGTTTGAATATTTTCTTCTTCACAGAAATATTTCCGAAACACTGCTCCTTTCTAATACTAAAACTTGTCCACACGTACACCCCATCGATTCACGACACAATAATGAATAAATATACCAAGACTATACGACTGTACTTACAGCAGTTCATATTTTTGGCAACCTTGAGCGTCGTTAAATCATTCAGGACATTTTTTTTATTTAAACGCAAAGGTAAACAAATATCGCAGAGATTACATTTAGAACAGGAGGCAGTGCAACCAACGGACTGAAATGCAGTTACCGGTAGTTTTGTAGAATTACCCGTTTATGAGATAGGAAGTAATTATCAGTCTTCTCCGTAATTAATAAATAAAAGCCACTAATATTGTCAGCTTTATGTATGCACGTATGCTCTGCCGTCTGCCTCTTCCGTTATCTTTGTATCAGTCTTACGTCGTTGCCTAGGTCGTTCCTCAAAAGAAATTACTTTTCTCCTCCCTCGTAAGTCCATCCGCTTATATTCGTCGACCCCTTTTTTTAATTTCTAAAAATCAGTATGTCACCCTATACACCTACTTTTCTTCGTCATGCATTTTTTCTGTCAATGGAAACACTCAGTTTTGAGCTGGTTTTCAGTTTATACAATCGAGAATCACAAATTACCCTTCTCGTAGGTCAGGTATGGGCTGCACTTTACTCTTGGCATTTTTTATAGCACCACCCCAACAGACCACTTTTACAAACCTCATAGTAATTTCTTACAAGTTTCGTACAGAGTAGGTTTAGATAGACAGGTGGGAAGGGGGGAGGTAGTGCGGTCACTGTTACTTTCATGCTTTATATTCATACTATCTGAGGCAGAATTTTGGAATTTTGTGTTTTTGCAGAGGCAAGAAGGCAAATAATATCAGACCGACATCTTCACTACTGACTCATCTGGGGCAACAGGGAACACAAATCCGAAGCCATTCTTCTGCAGATATGTAACTTATACTTCCCCTTTCGCAACTGCAAACCTGAGTTGGCCAACATAATATTTAAAAGTCTTCTTGGCGGCAAAATAAACCACAAAAATCGTCTGGTCTCACTTTATCAACTGTCAACGTTTGGAAGGTTTATCATTATCACTTTCAGAACGTCCATCATCCTCAGGTTCCAGTGCTGTTGGTATCATCACCGATTTTGTTTTTTGCAGAAATCTTCAATTCCTTCATGCTCTGGGTCAAGACTGTTGGTCCCATTTTACCTACCACTGCTGCTTACAATTCGTCTTTGATTAGATTACTAGTGTAAACTGCAGATTTGTATTGCTTTGATCTTACATATCGCCTCATACCTTTTGACTACAGTCTGCAGTAGTTGATATTTCTGTCAAGTTTGCACCTGCAGTGGGAGGTGAAGCACCATGCAAAACTGCAGATTCCACAGAAGAATGTGTAGCACAGCTTGACATAGATCCTGCTGGCTGCTAAGTTACTTCTAATGGCCTACGACTTTCTTCAGTGTATGCCAACCTATTAAATGACCTCAATCCAGGCACCTTGAAGCCTGATGTGATATTTTTTGGTGAAAGGAATGTATAAATGCTACCCAACAAAACATACTAATCTCTGAAATAGTGACTGGGTGACTTGACTGCAGTGTCACCCAGTTGAACATTGCTATTCTTAGGTATACAACCGAAACATTATGATATTTAGTGACTGCATTCTGTGAAAGTAGTGCAGTGCGAATGTCAGAAGAGTGATTCTGGTATCCCTGACAATATTGGTAACATAACTGGTAATGTGACTTTCAGGGGTGTCCGGAAGTATGAGCTTGGTAGGCGATTATCTTTTGACAACACATCTGCTTAGCTGGGCCCTACTCCTCTTTTTGAACAAAACGTCTTTTTCTCGTCTCTGAACTTTTTCTCTGTCACTATTAGCCGTGTCAGGTTTGAGGACATTTGTCCTTACCTTACACAATATAGATATTTTACTTAAAATCATTTAGAAATGCAAAATTATTAAGGATGGCCTCTGTTCTAAATCAAGACTGGGGTAACACTGGACACTGTCAACACTTGCTTCAGAGGATCATTTTGAATATGAAACCAAATTGTAGTGAGTGTATTTTATTTAGATGAAAAGTTACACAAAGAAAAGACAGGCCACAGTTTGTATATTCATAAATCAGAACTTATATTATTCTCAATACTAACCTTTTGGACTAATCTTGGAATTTGTATACCACAAAAATTGGTAACGAAAGGACTGAAATCGTAATAACTGGACTGGTTCCAAATTTTGTATAATTGTTTACTACACCCTGAGGAACTAACAGCATGAACAGACACATATTTCAAAGATTATTTCATCAAAATTATGCTGTATCCACTCTTCCCTAGATGCATTTTATTTACTGGTCTGCATGTACTTAGTAAGACAACAGAACTGCGTGTCATGTCATAATTATTACAGATATTGAGATTTCATACACTAAAGTGTACAGAGATTTCAATTTAGCTTTATATTAATGTTCACTCTAAGAGGATAAGCATTTAGTAATCAAGACTGACTTCAGTTTCACTTTGAATAAATTCCCTTTGTGAGACCTTACAGAGCTTTGTGGTCCATTACACTGTGTTAGGCTATTAATGCATGATATATGGTCTGTTGATTTTAGTTTGGTTCTTTGTCTATGGCAGAAGCCTTTGTTTCTTGTATTATAGACACACATATCAGAGAACTAGGTTGCTTTGTTTTGATGTGCCACAAAAATTGTTATATGTAAAGATACACTGAGTAGACTGAGGTATTTATGAAGTACAAAGATTTCCCAGAAGGAGTCTCTGCACCTTATTCCAGGGGTAATACTGATTGTCTTTTCTGCAGGATAATATTCTGTTCAGATATATTTCAGGAGCACAGCCCCTTTTCTAGCCCATAATTGTAATAATGTGTGCAAAAATTGTCCCATAATAGATTGTTGATAAGGGCTGATTAGAAACTACTTTTGATAGCTGACTGGTTAGAGATAGGGAACTACTGATTTTATTACATATAAAATTGGAATGATTAACCATCTTAGACTTTCGTTTAGGTAAATACCTAGAAATCTACAGTCTTCTGCTTTTACTGTTTCAATTCCACCTTTATTATTGACAGAGGTTTGGTGTGGATTTGCAAGTTTAAATGGCAATAACTGTGGTTTGCTGATATTAACCTCCAGCTAATGGTCCTGGAAAAAAGTAGTTATTTCTTCTAGTCCCTCTGTGGCAACCAGTGTTAACTCATCGTTTTGTATGCAAAAAATGACAGTGAGTTATTTTTATAGGTTACTAACTGAGAGACGAGATGTTGCTTTATATCATTTGTGTATACACAAAAGAGAGAAGGGCCCAAAATCGAGCCCTGGGGTACACCTTGTGTAAGTTATCAAACACAGTTTTCTCGAATTCCTTCACAAAAGGAGATGAAGTAAATATTCCACAATTCGAGTCACGCATAACTGCCAACATAAGTAACTTAGAACTTGATATTCTCGTTATAGCAAAGCAGCTTAAAGCACATAACAAAGCCAAGTCTTCTGATCCACATATCATACAAAATAGGTTACTTTCAGAGTATGTTGATACAATAGCCCCATACTTAGCAATCATATAAGCAGCACCAAAGGATTGGAAAGTTGCACAGATCGCACCACATCTCAAGGAAGGAAATAACAGTAATTCGATGAATCACAGACCCATATCACTAATGTCGTTTTGCTTTGCACTACGATTTTGGAGCGTGTACTGTACTGGAATATTATGAATTACCTCAGGGAAATGGATCTGTTCACACACGGTCATCACAGATTCAGAAAATATTTTTCTTCTCAAAACAAGTAGCTCTTTATTCACATGAAATAATGAGTGCTATCGACAGGGGCTCTCAAACTGATTCCACATTTCTAGATTTCCAGAAGGTGTTTGTCATCATTCCTCACAAGAGACTTCTAATTTTCTCTCAGAAGGGTCAGAGTACATAGTAATCGACGGAATATCATTGAGTAAAACAGGACTGATTTCCAGCGTTCCCAAAGGAAGTCTTAAAGGCCCTCTGCTGTTCCTAATCTGGATAAACGATTTAGGAGGCAATCCGAGTAGTCCTCTAGGATTGTTTGCAGATGATGCTGTCATTTGCCATCTTGTAAAGTAATCAGATGATCAAAATCGACTGTGGAGTGATAGACAAGATATCTGTATGGCTCGAAAACCGGCAATTGACTCTAAATAACGAAAAATGTTTATAAATCCACATGATTACTAAAAGGAATCCCCTAAATTTCGGTTGTACGGCAAAGCACACAAATCTAAAGGCTGTGAATTCAGATGAGTACTTACGGATTACAATTACGAACAACTTAAAATGGAATGATCACATAGATAATGTCATGGAGAAGGGAAACAAAGACTTGTGTGAATCAATATTTTAACAGAGACTGTTAAGTCAGCTTAACTAAAAATATCTGTTAGATTTCAGTTTTGGCAACACTTGGTCACAACAGTCAAGTTTAGGCATTTTGCGTATGATAAATTTATTAAGAGTGCATAAAAGTGTTTCATTCAGAAAGTTGTTAATTCTGTACATATTAGCTGTCCCAGTTTACTGCATTGTATTAACTAGTCTTCGACTATCTCCTGACAAATGATCAGGGTAGTAAGTATTATATTTAAATGTTTAATGTTTTTATGCCATACTTTCTGACATGTTCCACACCCACGAGAATCATCTCATTTTTTGGTTCTATGGAACGAAAACTGAATCTAATCTAATCTAATCTATTGGCAAAACAATTAGAAGACAGAACACATCTACTAAAGGGACTGCCTGCACTAGACTTTTTCGTCATCTGCTAGAGCATTGTTGTGCTGTATGGTATCCTTGCCAGATAGGATTGATGGAGGACACTGAAAAAGTTCGTTTAGTATTGCCGCAAAATAGGGAAGATAAGCGAGGTGGGATGGCGATCATTATACATTTCTCATTGTGGCGAGGTTTTTTCACGAAATTTTAACCAGCATCTTCCTCTGCCGCCAATATCCATAGGGGGAAATGATCATCGCAATAAAACAAGACAAAACAGTGCTTATACAGAAAGATTTAAGTGTTCGTTTTCCTTCAGATGCTGTTAGAGAATGGAATGGTACAAAAATGGTCTGAAGGTGGTTCGATGGACCTTCTGCCAGGCACTCAAGTGTGAACTTCAGAATAGTAATGCAAATGTAGATGTCGATGTTGACTGTTTCATATCTGCACTGGAAATTTATGACCTGATCATTGATTTTGAAAGTTAGCTTTGTACACTGCTTGGAGTTAACTAGATAAGCTGTCAGCATTTGAATAGATATGGCATTTATGTCGTGAACCTCAAGTTTACTGAAGAGTAACTCTTGGTTTACCGAGTCCGGGGCTCTAGTGAAGTCTAGAAACATGAGTACTGTTTGCATATCTTGATCAAAGACATCATACACATTATAAAGAAGTTCTGTAGTTGCTGTGGCAGTGCTGTCATCCTTTTTGAGGTTATGCTGTGTCTGTCAGCAATTTACTTTTCGAGAAATTGTGTCAGCAATACAGCTTCAAACACTTTGCTGAAGATGTGCATTAATAATATCAGCCTGAAGTCTGAATCCTCTTCCTTGTACTGTTTTTTAGGCAGTGGTTTAACTGTGTTCCATTTCAATACGTTTGGAATGTTGTGTTCTCTGGTACTACAGCTAATTGGGTAACTAACAGTTGTTACTTTAACTATTTTTTATTACTTTATTTAACCACAACACTACAGAAACCATCCCAACCTGATGAGTATTGTTTCGTTATTATCGTACCTATTTCCTGTTCACTCACTCCTTTGAATTCAAAAGGTGGCTCTTCAGTGAAGCAGAGCTTTACCTTATCACTTACGTTTGGGGGATAAATTGGACTGGCAGCTGCTGATATAAAGTATTTATTAAAACATTGCAGACTTCATTGGAATCTTTAATTTTCGTTATACAACTGTTGTTTCACATGGACAGGGAATTCCTATCGTGAATGTTATAAATATGGGGAATTCATATTATGCGATGGCTTATCACGGTAAATGACAGCAAACGAAAGAGTGAAACTGCATGGTTTACAGCCAGAGTGTTCAACAACATTTGAAGGTCAGATCGTTGTCAACAGTGTCCAATGTCTGGGTTTGGGATTTAGCACAGTGTGTATAACAGTAACTAATTCATCATATAGCCGAAATACAGTACATTCTTACATTTCACAAGATGCAAAACTTTACAATTTCTACATTAACTGGTACAGTAATTATCAATATTGTCACAAGCTTAATATGTTATCAACATCTAAGCGGACTTTACAAAAAAAAAAAAAAATCTGAATGTCGATGATTAGCTAGAATAACGTGTTTTATTCTGCCTCTCATGAATATTTTTGCTCAATTTCAAACATAACTAGATACCTCTCAAAACCATATTTTCTTTTCTGTGTGTCACTGTGGCTTTGAATCCAAAGCTTTTCGTAATTCCTTAAACATCAAATGTCTGTAACTGCTTCCATTCATGATTGCTAGGATGGCATGTATGTAGCAAATAAGCTTCACATTATGTTTTTGGGGTCCATATTGGTTGTTTTGGAAAAAGTCATTTTGTTCCAGGTTGTATTTTGTGCTTTAGAATTATGTTATGGGTAAATGTGAAGACGATATTTCTGTGACTCAGTTGTTACCTCTTGTTGATGTATGTGACCTGTAAATTTTCCAACTGCTGGGAGTAATTCATTGCTCAAGAGCTCTATAATAAATTATGGTAAAGAATGGAACAAATTCATTTGTAAATTCTATACATTGTTTTCAAAAGACCGCGTCAGGCATTGGCATCTTGTTTAGTTGTGGAGATTTTACTTGCTTTTCAACACCATTAGTAAGTACCGATGTTCACATTTGCAATGTTAATTACAAGGTGTGTCTGGGAAGAATCATCATTAGCTACAACAAACTTTTGACATCAATTGTAGAAGTGTTTGAAACTGTTGGAAAATGCTTTTTGTAGAATAGCTGGAAGTACTGTGGTCACCCATTGATGGGTACATGCAGTGTCTGCATGCTCAGCTTTCTCTCTGAGTGCAAGGTGACTGTTCTTCAACACACTCATTTTCTAGATTTGGCTACAGCAGATTTCTTTTTGTGTCCCAGCTTTAATTAGCCCTGAAAGGCTAGTGAACTTCCACAAGAAGCATTTGCCGACAGTTTCCTAAGGTTTTATAACCAGTGTCAGAAGTGTGTTGCAGCTAACTGTGATTATTTTTAAGGCTAGTGAAAATCTGTTTGTAACCTTTGTTTCAGTTATTTTCTGAGACAATTCACTGAATTTTTAAGACTCACTGTAAATGATAAATGATTACAATGTTCCATTATTTCCTTTTGTGAATGAACGTCAGAGTATAGCCGGCCGTTGTAGCCGAGCGGTTATAGGCACTTCAGTCCGAAACCGAATCAGATTCGAATCCTGCCTCGGGCATAGATGTGTGTGATGTCCTTGGGTTAGTTAGGTTTAAGTAGTTCTAAGTCTAGGGGACTGATGGCCTCAGATGTTAAGTTCCGTAGTGCTCAGAGCCACTTGAACTATTAGAGTATAAGATGTAACATTACCAGCATTCATTTTGCTTTTTATCTTATTATGAAGCATCTGGACACTACTTTTTGGACAGTGTTAGAATCCCTCCAAAGACCATAGGAAATTTTTATTGCACTGAGGATATGGCTATGACTACATTTTACTCTTGTAGTTATTGAAGAGTCGCATGTTACTCTTCTGGTTTCAGTGACCATCTCTCTGCAAATGTTTCCCAAGAGATTGGCTCTGTAAGTGACCAATAAGTCTAATATAATTCCATCATGGCGACACTACATGACCATCTATTCCATACAATTTTCATACGAAGATTTTTGAACGGTTTGACGAGAAATTATATTGTATTCACTACTTAAGAATTTGTTTTCTCAAACTGTTTTGGTGTGTGTAAATTCTCATCCAACTATTATGGAATAATTCCTGGCTGGCCGGAGTGGCCGTGCGGTTCTAGGCGCTACAGTCTGGAGCCGAGCGACCGCTACGGTCGCAGGTTCGAATCCTGCCTCGGGCATGGATGTGTGTAATGTCCTTAGGTTAGTTAGGTTTAATTAGTTCTAAGTTCTAGGCGACTGATGACCTCAGAAGTTAAGTCGCATAGTGCTCAGAGCCATTTGAACCATTTGAATAATTCCTGAAACCTTGCCACTCTCCTGTAGTGTAGTAGCTTCTCTTCTTGGTGATCACTTAGTCATGCAAGCTTCAGAACAAATATGTTGGTTACTGGCTATAGCCAGCTTTCTGCATTGCGTATAATACGAACTTTACCAATTTCTTATCTAGCTTCAGACGTCCTTGAAAATAATTCTAAAGGATCTCTAATACGCTAATATTTTCACTGGATGAAAATTTATTAGGATCTGATCACTACTTTGAATCCATCATCAGTTGGGTTTGTCTTAAACCAGTGGATAAATGCCAAACTGAAACGAAAACCTTTGCACATGTTTCATTTTTTGTACGCTGTCTTCAGACTGATGTGTAATGCATTGGTGATTCGTTTAGAACAATACTGGATGCGTGAGCTGCCTCCGTGGCTGCCCGCAGGCACCATGGGCGTATGTATCGCTGTGCAGGCATTATGCGCATGCAGCTCGCATTCTCTTACTCGCTAACAGGGCCGAAGACTACTGTTAAAGGATGATCGACAGGTGACGCTCAAGTTGTAGTCACAAGAGTTTTCTTTGAATTGTCGTAATTATTACGGTGCGACAGTGCAATGAATAATTATGACACAACGTAATATGTGCATAGTATCTGCGGCCTTGAAGGCCAACCTTACACAAAAGTGCCATCGAATGAATAAGTAATAGTAGTTATCTTACACTCCTGGAAATGGAAAAAAGAACACATTGACACCGGTGTGTCAGACCCACCATACTTGCTCCGGACACTGCGAGAGGGCTGTACAAGCAATGATCACACGCACGGCACAGCGGACACACCAGGAACCGCGGTGTTGGCCGTCGAATGGCGCTAGCTGCGCAGCATTTGTGCACCGCCGCCGTCAGTGTCAGCCAGTTTGCCGTGGCATACGGAGCTCCATCGCAGTCTTTAACACTGGTAGCATGCCGCGACAGCGTGGACGTGAACCGTATGTGCAGTTGACGGACTTTGAGCGAGGGCGTATAGTGGGCATGCGGGAGGCCGGGTGGACGTACCGCCGAATTGCTCAACACGTGGGGCTTGAGGTCTCCACAGTACATCGATGTTGTCGCCAGTGGTCGGCGGAAGGTGCACGTGCCCGTCGACCTGGGACCGGACCGCAGCGACGCACGGATGCACGCCAAGACCGTAGGATCCTACGCAGTGCTGTAGGGGACCGCACCGCCACTTCCCAGCAAATTAGGGACACTGTTGCTCCTGGGGTATCGGCGAGGACCATTCGCAACCGTCTCCATGAAGCTGAGCTACGGTCCCGCACACCGTTAGGCCGTCTTCCGCTCACGCCCCAACATCGTGCAGCCCGCCTCCAGTGGTGTCGCGACAGGCGTGAATGGAGGGACGAATGGAGATGTGTCGTCTTCAGCGATGAGAGTCGCTTCTGCCTTGGTGCCAATGATGGTCGTATGCGTGTTTGGCGCCGTGCAGGTGAGCGCCACAATCAGGACTGCATACGACCGAGGCACACAGGGCCAACACCCGGCATCATGGTGTGGGGAGCGATCTCCTACACTGGCCGTACACCACTGGTGATCGTCGAGGGGACACTGAATAGTGCACGGTACATCGAAACCGTCATCGAACCCATCGTTCTACCATTCCTAGACCGGCAAGGGAACTTGCTGTTCCAACAGGACAATGCACGTCCGCATGTATCCCGTGCCACCCAACGTGCTCTAGAAGGTGTAAGTCAACTACCCTGGCCAGCAAGATCTCCGGATCTGTCCCCCATTGAGCATGTTTGGGACTGGATGAAGCGTCGTCTCACACGTCTGCACGTCCAGCACGAACGCTGGTCCAACTGAGGCGCCAGGTGGAAATGGCATGGCAAGCCGTTCCACAGGACTACATCCAGCATCTCTACGATCGTCTCCATGGGAGAATAGCAGCCTGCATTGCTGCGAAAGGAGGATATACACTGTACTAGTGCCGACATTGTGCATGCTCTGTTGCCTGTGTCTATGTGCCTGTGGTTCTGTCAGTGTGATCATGTGATGTATCTGACCCCAGGAATGTGTCAATAAAGTTTCCCCTTCCTGGGACAATGAATTCACGGTGTTCTTATTTCAATTTCCAGGAGTGTATAACAATTCTGTTGCGAAGAAAAGCAAATGAGTTTACCCTGGTCTGCATGATTCTACCTACCAACTCGTCACATAAGACTATGCATATAAGTTATTAGGTTATAAAATAGCCGTGTTATTTTCCCTCGTTTGTCAGAGAGTGACGTGTTATTTCTGGTCTTTCCCCTCTGTGACCACCTCATACTTAATGTACCACTTTCTTCTACGTTCGAAAAACTAAGAGCACGTTCGTAAGTTCAGACGACAGAAAAGTGGTTCAACGTCTGCTGCTTGATAGGGGCACAACAAAGTGACAAAGAAATAAAGAAAGAATAAGCTTTTCACTGTTTAATGCCATACTGGGAACTTAAATGTGGCAAAGCAGTAAACTGCATATGTTGACAGCACTGACAAGCGGTACAAACCGTTGCAAATCCTGACCTTCAGTTTAGTACAGGAAAAGAGGGGGGCATACAGGGATCAACAAAAAGAGAGTAAAACATCACTCCGACTTAAGTTCTTCGTCACAAATATAACACAGGCCTAAAATAATGACTGAAGAACGCAACATGTAACCTTACTGAGAAGTGTGGAGTTCTGAGCTGATCTGTTACTTATGAAAAACAAAGAATCATTTATTTCCATCACTCTACTATTGTCCTTGAATGTTTTTCACTAGCATCTAAATGTTTGAAGAGAGATGACTGGTTATCAGAAGCAGTGCTCCAGTCACATGAAAGTTAGTAAGTACTCTTGAGATTCGATTTTGTTAATTTCATTGTTGAAAAAACACTTCCACACAAATATGTGATTTGAAGGAACTGCAGATTCGAGCAGCGTTCGAAACAACTGCGGAAACTGTTCTTGGCAGAAGTTCTTGTAAAACATTTCAATATTTTCTGCAATGCGAAACCTCTACGTAAGCACACGACTGGACTGAAAGTCAGTGAGCTCCAACCGAATTTCAGAAGGTGCACTTTCAACGTCCATTGCTGAAGGAATTACAATAACACTAAAAGTGTCAAATCGATTTTAATCACTAAATCTACTATTAATTTTTTTAAACAAAGCCTGTAGGACAATGACAAATTCATCTAAATGTCCACTCAGTGCCATTTTCAGTAATTATTTCATTTATAACTGACGCAACATTCGAAAAGTGCACAAACGACCTTTCTAAAAGTTGTTTTATCCACAACAGCATATTCCTTCTAAACCCAAACCGGTGTCATTTACATCGATAATTAGTTTGCGTCTACTTTGCAAAGCTGTACTCACAACATTTTTGTTTTGTAAGGTCAGTTAGAAATGCAAGATGTAATATACACTGGTGGCAATTACACTCTTTTACTGGCATTCTTTTCATGTGCATGAATGGTACTATGTCTTCACGGAAGTCGAAAAAAAAAGTTCTAAAACAGTACCTCGACATAACCAGCGTGCTTCGTAAAAATACGGCACATCGACATACACCCCAGCTCTGCCAGTCAGCGTTTAAACTGCCGATGTCCCAAACCGTGCGATCTTAGTTTACATCTACATCATACTCCGCAAACCACCTAATGGTGTGTGTCGGGGGGTACTTTCGGTACCACTATCTGGTCCCTCCAGCCCTGTTCCACTCGCGAATAGTGCGAGGGAAGAATGATTGTCAATAAGCCTCTGTACTGGCTCTAATTTCTCGAATTTTCTCCTCGTGGTCAATACGCGAGATGTATTTGGGGGGAAGTAATATGTTGTCCGACTCCTCCTGAAAAGTGCTGTCCCGAAATTTCAATAGTAAGTCTCTCTGTGATGCACAACGCCTCTCTTGTAACGTCCGCCAGTGAAGTTTGTTGAGCGTCTCCGCAACGCTCTCTCGCCAGCTAAACGATCCCGTGATGAAACACGCTGCTCTTCGTTGGATCTTCTCTATCTCCTCTAACAGTCCTGCCTGATAAGGATCCCACATAGATGAACAATACTCAAGAATCTGGCGAAAAAGTGCCTTATAAGCCACTTCTTTCGTGGATGAGTTACATTTCGTTAAGATTCTTCCGATGACTCTGAGTCTGGTGTCTGATTTTCCCACTCTCTGTTCTATGTGGTTGACCCACTTAAGGTCGCTCTGAATATTTACGCCTAGATATTTTACGGCATACGCTGTCTCCAGCTGTTTTTCATCAACACTTTAGCTTTACAGTAGTGGATTTCTTTTCCTATGTATGTGCAGTATGTTACATTTATTTACTTGTAAAGGTCAACTGCCAGAGCCTGCACCAGTCATCAATTCTCTACAGGTCGTTCTGAAAATTCTTACTATCTTCTGGGGTTGCTACTTTGGTATAGACAACAGCATCAACTGCGAATAGCCTTAAAGAGCATCCGACGCTTTCTACTAGATCATTTATATATACTGTAAACAGCAACGGTCCTATCACACTTCCCTGTGCTACTCCGGATATTACCTTTACATCTGTCGATTTTGTTCCTTTAAGAGCGAAGTGTTGAGTTGTGTCTGCTATAAAGTCTTGAATTCAATCGCAAGTCTGCTGCGATACTCCGTAAGCTCTTATTTTTTTCACTAAACGGCATTGCGGGAAGGTGTCAAATGCCTTACTGAAATCAAGGAACAAAGCACCAGCCTGAGCGCCGTTGCCCACTGCGCTGTGGATCTCATGGAGGAACAGAGCGAGCTGAGTTTCGCAGAATCTCTGTTTGCGGAATCCATGTTGATTTTTATAGAGGAGATGTTCACTTTCCAAAAACGTCATAATTCTTGAGCATAAAACATGTTCCACAATTTTACAACAGATTGACGTCAACAATGTAGGTCTATCATTGTGTCTATCTGTCTTACGACCTTTCTTAAAAACAGCAATGACCTGCGCTTTTTTCCAGTCATTAAGTACCTTTAGTTGCTCAAGTGATCGACGATAAATTACTGCTAGAAGGGGAGCAAGCTCTTTCGCATAATCTTTATAAAATATTATAAATATCTCGTCTGGTCCTGACGCCTTTCCACTACTAATGATTGTAGCTGCTTCTCAATTCCGCGATCAGTTATCTCAATATCTGCCATTTCGACGTTCGTACGATTATTGAAAAGAGGGACAGTGTTACGATCTTCCGCATCGAAACAACTTCGGAAGACAGAATTCAGTATTTCGTCATTCTCTCTGTTATCTTCCGTTTCGGTGCCGGCGTGGTCGCTGAGAGAATGAATAGATGATTTTGACCCGCTTACTGATTTTACATACGACCAAAATCTCTTAGGGTTTTTACTCAGGTCGCTTGACAACGTCTTACTTTCAAAATCATTGAACGCTTCTCTCATTGCTCTCCTTACGCTCACTTTCCCTTCGTTCAGATTTTGTTCGCAACCTAGGTTTTTGCTTCTCTTGAATCTGAAATGAAGTGCTCTTTCTTTACGTCGTTATTTTCTAACACGGCTATCAAACTATGGTGGATCTTTCCCATCCCTTAAAAGCTTACTCGTAACATATTTGTCTAGGGAATATTGAACGATGCCTTTTAATTTTTGCCACTTTTTCTCCACATTTTCGTCGTCATCACCGAATATTTGATGCTGACTGCTGAGATATTCTGAAATTTGTATCCTGTCTCCCTCGCTGAGCAAATACACTACTGGCCATTAAAATTGCTACACCAAGAAGAAATGCAGATGATAAACGGGTATTCATTGGACAAATATATTATGCTAGAACTGACATGTGATTACATTTTCACGCAATTTGGGTGCATAGATCCTGAGAAATCAGTACCCAGCACAACCACCTCTGGCCGTAATAACGGCCTTGATACGCCTGGGCATTGAGTCAGAGCTTGGATGGAATGTATAGGTACAGCTGCCCATGCAGCTACAACACGATACCACAGTCCATCAAGAGTAGTGACGGGCGTATTGTGACGAGCCAGTTGCTCGGCCACCATTCACCAGACGTTTTCAGTTGGTGAGAGATCTGGAGAATGTGCTGGCCAGGCCAGCAGTCGAACATTTTCTGTATCCAGAAAGGCCCGTACGGGACCTGCAACATGCGGTCGTGCATTATATTGCTGAAATGTAGGTTTTCGCAGGGACCGAATGAAGGGTAGAGCCACCTGAAATGTAACTTCCACTGTTCAAAGTGCCGTCAATGCGAACAAAAAGTGACCGAGACGTGTAACCAATGGCACCCCATACCATCACGCCGGATGATACGCCAGTATGGAGATAACGAATACACGCTTCCAATTTGCGTTCACCGAGGTGTCGCCAAACACGGATACGACCATCATGATGCTGTAAACAGAACCTGGATTCATCCGAAAAAATGACGTTTTGCCATTCGTGCACCCAGGTTCGTCGTTGAGTACACCATCGCTGGCGCTCCTGTCTGTGATGCAGCGTCAAGGGTAACCGCAGCCATGGTCTCCGAGCTGATAGTCCATGCTGCTGCAAACGTCGTCGAACTGTTCGTGCAGATGGTTGTTGTCTTACAAACGTCCCCATCTGTTGGCTCAGGGATCGAGACGTGGCTGCACGATCCGTTACAGCCATGCGGATAGGATGCCTGTCATATCGACTGCTAGTGATACGAGGCCGTTGGGATCCAGCACGGCGTTCCGTATTACCGTCATGAACCCACCGATTCCATATTCTGCTAACAGTCATAGGATCTCGACCAACGCGAGCAGCAATGTCTGGATACGATAAACCGCAATCGCGATAGGCTACGATCCGATCTTTATCAAAGTCAGAAACGTGATGGTACGCATTTCTCCTCCTTACACGAGGCATCACAACAACGTTTCACCAGGAAACTATGGTCAACTGCTGTTTGTGTATGAGAAATCGGTTGGAAACTTTCCTCATGTCAGCACGTTGTAGGTGTCGCCACCGGCGCCAACCTTGTGTGAATGCTCTGAAAAACTAATCATTTGCATATCACAGCATCTTCTTCCTGGCGGTTAAATTTCGCGTCTGTAGCACGTCATCTTCGTCGTGTAGCAATTTTAATGGCCAGTAGTGTATATCTCCCTACCTTTCTTAATATTCCTTGCAGGGCCCGTCACCATAGGTGCTGCCACAGCCTTATGATCACCTAAAGCTTCATCTACGTTAACTGATTCGATAAGTTCGGGTCTGTTTGTTGCCAGGAGGTCTAGAACGTTACCCTCACGAGTTGGTTCTCTGACCACTTGCTCAAGGTAATTTTCGGACAAGAGATTCAGGAGAATGCCACACAAACACCTGTCTCTGGCACCAGTTTTGATGGCATAACACTCCTAATCCCCTATTACAACGGCATATCAAGAAAATTACTAATGGTATTCTACAAGTTCTGTCTGTAGCGCTCTACAACTACAGATCCTGACCCAGGTGGTCTATAAAAGCACCCGATCAGCATTTGTGAGCGTTCTTTGATACTCAATTTCACGCAGATTAATTCAAATTCAGAATCCGTGATAACCTCGCTAGATTTTATCGAATTTTTTACTGCAATAAATACACCGCCACCATTGGTGACTAACCTATCCTTACGATAAACATTCCACTCTGAACTTAGGATTTCGTTGTCTTTGACGTCTGGTTTCAACCAGCTCTCTGTTCCCAATACTGTCTGTGCATGATAACCTTCAGTAAGCGATACTAGTTCTGGGACCTTTTCTTGGATGCTCCTACAGTTTAAAATCATCTTAACCTTTTCTATCTCTGACCTGCGAAGATCAGGATTCTCTGAAGTCATTGTGGCTGATTTAAGAGGCAAATCGTCTTTGATCTCAAGGGAGGTGTTCTCTAACATAAAAAAGCCTCATGCGCACGCCACACGTACTCTGCTACCCTAAGTAGCCGCTTCCTGCGTGTAGTGCACGCCTGACCTATTACGGGGAACCCTACAGTTCTGCACCCTATAGCGGAGGTCGAGAAATTCACATCTGATACCGTCGCAGAATCGTCTGAGCCTCTGGTTTAGACCTTCAACTCTGCTCCAAACCAGAGGACCCTGGGTACCATAGTACAAATAGACAGCTTAGCCTGCACCTCGCGTACGTTGCTAGTTGCCTTCACCAAATCAGTCAGCGGCCGAAAGGAGCCGAGGATGGCCTCAGAACCCAAGCGACAGGCGTCACTAATGCCGACATGTGCCACTACATGTAGCCGGTTGCACCCAGTGTGCTCGACAGCCGCCGGCAGGGCCTCCTCCACATCACGGATGAGACCTCCAGGCAAACATACCTAGTGCACACTGGAATTCTTTCTCGCCTTGCCTGCTGTCTCCCTGAGGTGCTCCATTACTCGCCTAACGTTGGAGCTCTCAATGACTAACATACCCACCCTCTGTACTTGTCTGGACTGGGCAGGAAAATCGATCGCTGGCCCAACAGGAGAGGCATTCCGTGCTGGTTCAGAGTTATCATCAATACTTGGTAGCACCTCGTACCTGTTGCTGAAACGTAGGGAGCCTGCCGCACGGCCTGCTCACTTTTTCACCTTCCGCCCAGTGACACGCGAACCTACGACTGTCTGCTACCCACTCTGCTGTGAGGACGGCCCTGTCATATGTTGCGCATCAGAAGCCGCAGCGACGACCGGGTCACCAGGGGATTCCAGTGGCACCAAAGGCGTCGCCCCGACGACACCGCAACTTCGAGCATTAGCTAGAAGTTTGTCGATGGCAGCCAACGCAGCTTCCAGCTGTTTACGAGCAGCAGGCAACTATCCTTGTGTGCGCTCACAACAAGCACAGTCCCCGGCCATATCGTACTGTGTATAAAACACGTATAAGGTCTCAAATGGCGCTACTGAGTTTGAAATGTATACAAAATATACCAAAGGAGAATGAAGTAACCCTAAAAGTTGCCGTGCAGATTTCTCACTGTACTCTGAGACCGCAAGCTATTAAACAGAAATAAATTTTTTACTTCTGCCAGTACCTCGTCTCCTACTTTCCAAACTTTACAGAAGCTCTTCTGCGAACCTTGCAGAACTAGCACTCCTGAAAGAAAGGGTATTGCAGAGACATGGCTTAGCCACCTTTACTTCTGCCAGTGCCTCGTCTCCTACACAAGGATATTCACAATACTTACGCAAAAACAAAATTTACGACTAATTTTCTAACCACTAGTCTACACACTAAAATACACAGGTATAGTTCACTTCTTTGTAGAAGAACATGAAAAAAAAAAACAAAGACTAAATGAATTTACTGTTTAGCTGATGAGTGCTGCTGCTGCTGCGCGTTCTCTCAGCTCGGCGGCTGCCACTGCACTGTTTTTTCAAGTTTTGTCAATAGATTAACGCTGCAGAGGACACATTGTATCGCTGGTGCCCTCTGATGAATGTTAACTTCTTTCACCTTTTTCTTATCAAATCAACGACACTAGACTTTTGATCAATAATTGCAACAATAATGTTTCCTAAGGAAGAAAATATGTCATCAGACATAGTTGTATCTTGCACTGGCACTAAATCGACGAGTTCCTCCATCAATTTCAACTCAGCGTCAACACTTATCACAAATACAGCAAGTACATCCGTACATTCTTCCAAAGCCAAAGAGAAAATAACCGAATCTTTACTCTTATCTTTCAGTTTCATTTTCACATCGTTTACCGTTTCTTCGATGCGCCGTCTGCGAATTGTTCTCCGTGAAATAGAAACTGTTTCGAAAAGGGCCGCTGGACAAGATCGTTGCGGCAGCAAGAAAACACTCTGTAACAGATTCTTCAGCTCTTCCGTTCAGCGCTGTTTTGGCTATTTTAAGAGCTGTATGATACCTCGCTCTCAATGCGTCGTCATTGTGGATGACATGGTTCTCTTCCTTAAAAACGTTAAGAAGAAGAGGTAAAATCGAGGGCAAAACCACATAATGCGTTATAAAGAATAATAAGATTTTCAAGTAATGAATAACTCTCTCTTCTGTTTTAGCTCGAGGAGTTTGGTCTTGCTTTCCTCAGTATCCAAATCGATCGTGAATTTCTCGTGAATAAGTTGAAAACGTCGCTTCACATCGTACTTCTTCCGCACCGATAAAATACCATACAAAACAGACACTGAGGGCTGGTTTGTGTTTCAATTAAAAATGTAAACTACTTCTCACTGTGGGTTAAGGCGTAGGAATTCGACCGGTTTTTGTTTTGTGTATATTAACTCTTCCTCAGCAGTTTACCTCTCACTAACTTTATATTATCACGAATGCCATAGAGACTTAGACACACGCGCGTATCGGAAGTATATGGCTCTAAGTACTATGGGACTTAACATCTGAGGTCATCAGTCCTCTAGACTTAGAACTACTTAAACCTAACTAACCTAAGGACATCACATACATCCATTCCGAGGCAGGATTGGAACCTGCGACCGCAGCAGCAGGGCGGTTCCGGACTGAAGCGCCTACAACCACTCGGCACAGCGGCCGGCGTAAAAGATGTTCCTATTTCAACAGTTTTAATGCATCTCTACTTATACAGATCACGCATGTAATGCAGATGTAACTAACTACACTACTGGCCATTAAAATTGCTACACCACGAAGATGACGTGCTACAGACGTGAAATTTAACTTATAGGAAGAAGATGGTGTGATATGCAAATGATTAGCTTTTCAGAGCATTTACACAAGGTTTACGTCGGTGGAGACACCTACAACGTGCTGACACGAGGAAAGTTTCCAACCGATTTCTCATACACAAACAGCAGTTGACCGGCGTTGCCTGGTGAAACGTTGTTGTGATGCCTCGTGTAAGGAGGAGAAATGCGTACCATCACGTTTCCGACTTTGATAAAGGTCGGATTGTAGCCTATCGCGATTGCGGTTTATCGTACGCGGCATTGCTGCTCGCATTGGTCGAGATCAAATGACTGTTAGTAGAATATGGAATCGGTGGGCTTAGGAGGGTAATACGGAACGCCGTGCTGGATCCCAACAGCCTCGTATCACTATCACTCGAGATGACAGGCATATTATCCGCATGGCTGTAACAGATCGTGCAGCCACGTCTCGATTCATGAATCAACAGATGGGGACGTTTGCAAGACAACAACCATCTGCACGAACAGTTCGACGACGTTTGCAGCAGCATGGACTATCAGCTCGGAGACCATGGCTGCGGTTACCCTTGACGCTACATCACAGACAGGAGCGCCAGCGATGGTGTACTCAACAACGAACCTGGGTGCACGAATGGCAAAACGTCATTTTTTCGGATGAATCCAGGTTCTGTTTAGAGCATCATGATGGTCGTATCCGTGTTTGGCGACATCTCGGTGAACGCAGATTGGAAGCGTGTATTCGTCATCGCCATACTGGTGTATCATCCGGCGTGATGGTGTAGGGTGCCATTGGTTACACGTCTCGGTCACTTCTTGTTCACATTGACGGCACTTTGAACAGTGGACGTTACATTTCAGATATGTTACGACCCGTGGCTCTACCCTTCATTCGATCTCTGCGAAACCCTACATTTCAGAAGGATAACGGACGGCCGCATGTTGCAGGTCCTGTACGGTCCTTTCTGGATACAGAAAATGTTCGACTGCTGTCCTGGCCAGCACATTCTCCAGATCTCTCACCAATTGCAAACGTCTGGTCAATGGTGGCTGAGCAACTGGCTGGTCACAATACGCCAGTCACTACTCTTGATGAACTGTGGTATCGTGTTGAAGCTGCATGGGCAGCTGTACCTGTACACGCCATCCAAGCTCCGTTTGGCTCAATGCCCAGGCGTATCAAGGCCGTTATTACGACCAGAGGTGGTTGTGCTGGGTACTGTTTTCTCAGGATCTATGCAGCCAAATTGCGTGAAAATGTAATCACATGTCAGTTCTAGTATAATCTATTTGTCAAATGAATCATATGCATTTCTTATTGGTGTAGCAATTTTAATGGACAGTAGTGTACATATTGTAAACAATTATACGTTGACGGAAAAAAATCGCAAAACCAAGGAGTTGTGCGGCAAACGAAAGATGGTAAGCGTGTTTCTACATCTGTAAGATGAATGTATTCAAATTTCGTGGCAGACGCATAAGAGTGGCGCTAGTAGCACCACTATGAGGATGTAAATCAGGTTTGTTTTAAATGCACGCTGCAATGGTCATGAGCATTAGTTACCTTTGAGATTGGACGTGGTGAGTTGATGTTTGTCAATAATGCCTTTAAGGCGACAAAGACGATATTATGAATCGCTCACTGAGCCTGAATGAGGTCGTATAATAGGGTTACGAGAAGCTGGATATTCTTTCTGCGATACTATAGAAATACTTGGTAGGAATGTAGCCACTGTACATGACTGCTGGCAGCGGTGATCACAAGCATGTACGGTAGCAAGAAAATTGGGCTCTGGAAGGTCATGTGGCACTACCGAGAGGGAAGATCATCGTTTTCGGCGTATGGCTCTGGTGCATCTGCAGCTGCAATTTGAGCAGCAGCTGACACCACAGTGACACAACGAACTTTGACAATTCGGTTACTTCAAGAACAGCTCTGAGCCAGACGTCCTGTAGTGCGCATTCCACTGGTCCCAAACCACCGCCTTTTGCGGCTTCAGTAGTGTCAAGTGAGAGTTCATAGGAGGGCAGGGTGGAGGTCTGTTATGTTTTTTGATGGAAACTGGTTCTGCCTTGGTGCCAGTGATGATTGTGTGTTGGTTAGAATAACGTCAGTTGAGGGCCTGCAGCCAATTTGTCTGCGTGGTGGACATGTTGGAACTATATTTGAAGCTATAGTCTGGGGTGCAATTTCGTATGATAGCAGGTGCACTCTCGTGGTTATCCCACACACTTTGACTGTCAATTTGTTTGTCAGTCTGGTGATTCGAACTGTTGTGCTGACATTCATGAACAGCATTTTCAAGGTGGCAGGATATTTTACTACCTAACATGCTATTCTCCATGACACGTCGATTCAATTGATACAGAACATGCCATACTTTGAACGTAATTAGCCTAATTTGCATAATGAGGAGTGCAATGAGCAGTGGGCATACATGTGGCTTTCGTGTACATAGTATTAATAGTCCCTTCCTACATTTTCATAACAATGTGGAACAAAAGTGAAACGGCTCCGTCCCTTGGGTTAGGACGCAGAAGTGCTACATGGAAATCCACTTTAGGGAAAATTAGCGAGACACAACAAACCGACCCTCACGGCAGGGAGCCAGTTTAAGACGACAATTGTCTGGGCCGTCGCCTCTGAGCATTTCTACGGCAGGTGGAAAAAGCTATCTGCGTCGCAGTTTTAGTAAACACTTAGGTCACGTGATCCTGTCGTGAATAGTTCATGAGCTTCACATGTAAAAACTCGTGTCTGGCGAAACTTAAATGCAACAACAAAAACTCGGATGCTGCTTGAACGAAAGGAAGACAAGGAGGCAGAAGATGACGTTATTGTGATGCAGAAGTTCAGTAGGGAAATGCTGATTAGCTCGAACAAGCAAATACAGAATGTACCGAGCACTCCCACTGCTTGATGCCAGTCTCGGTGCGAGTCAAGGCCGCGGTTCAGTGAGGAAAGTACACGAAAATATCGTGAACTGTGGGTGGATAACTGAGCTCTCTTCTCTCGAGAGGCGTCGAGTGTTGCACGGGGCGCTTAACGCCGTGTGGTGTCGCAGAGAGAAGTTTTTTGTGAACATTTTTGGTTCTCTAGACTCTATTTCAGCCATATTTGTGCTGAATTCTTCGTAGATCTCCAAATCGGAGGAAACGAGACGTGTAGTTGCAGTTAACATTCTTCCGAGTACTTTGAACGCAATATGGTACACGTCGTCCAGCCCTGGACAGTGTACAACGACATTTTGTCTCAGCCTAGGGACGCATACAGCCTTGCGCTTCACAGAAACTTAGTGAAGTTTTCGACTGGTTAAAATCAGTCAGAGGCCAGCATAGTTTTATTAGTTTGACAGGTAACACACGTCACACGCAGCAGCAAGCCGCCGTCGCCACGTTCGCTGCACACTTCGAAAAGTAAATGACGAATTCCTGAGGCACTAAATGCTGAAGTCACTAGCGTGCTTTCGCTCCAGAACTGCGTATGCTTGGAGTAGTAGCTAGAATCTCCTCATGTTCGTGGCAGCCACGTCATCCTGAGGTTTAAATTTGGATAAGTCATACAGGTGATAAGAAACATTTCCGAGCTACAGAAGCTTAGTTTATGTTGCAAGAATGAACATTTCTGACGGAAATTTCAGTTGAGAATCCTACTTGGAAATTCGTCATTTTTTTCGTATTACGTTTTGTTAAATTTGAAGAATATACTTTTATAGCAATATATTTTTGACACAGGATCTTCTAAGATTACCATTTTCCCATCTGGAAACCGAATGTGTATGATGATTTATGCAATAAAAAATTTCTGTATGCAGAGAATAGACTGTTTGTTTGTCCTATAACAGAGCCCTCCTTCCTCATTGACATATTTGAGGTACACCGACAACAGCTGTTCTTCTGACGTTTAACGGTGGCCGTGTCTGGGATCTCCGTACCTGGAAAGGTCTGGGTTCACAGACTTGATATTTTCCTTTTCAGAGCACTCCTTACATGTTAAGTGGTGGAATATATGACATAAAAACAGAGTATTCTGAATGTTAGATAACAGCGACCGTGCTAGGAATTCTTAAATGGTTGCTATTCGGATGATTAATTGTATAGGGGCAATATCCTGCTGGAAATGAGATTTGAAAATTTGCGAACACATTTAATTATTAGTTACTAGGAACACTAGTATCATCTGCAAGGATTCTCATTTTATTGATATTCTGTGAGTTACTAGCAGTCATTAGGTGCATTATCCTATTAGAAAAATAAATTACTCCCAATGGACACTAGAAGAAAATGGTTCAAATGGCTCTAAGCACTATGGGACTTAACATCTGAGGTCATCGATCCCATAGACTTAGAATTACTTAAACCTAACTAACCTAAGGACATCACACACATCCATGCCCGAGGCAGGATTCGAACCTGGGATCATAGCAGCAGCGCAGTTCCGGACTGAAGCGCCTAGAACCGCTCGGCCACATTGGCTGGCAACGGACACTAGACCTGAGAGTAAAATTTTACAAGTAAATGTGCGACAAATAGTTAAACAATTTAAGTTTTCGATATATATATATATATATATATATATATATATATATATATATATATATATATATATATATATATATAGGGTGAGTCACCTAACGTTACCGCTGGATATATTTCGTAAACCACATCAAGTACTGACGAACCGATTCCACAAACCGCGTCAACTTTAGGTTGCAATATCTCCGGATGTAATTAACATTTTACAATGGAACAAACGGCACTGATTACATATTTGTTTATATGTTCAGATGTGCTAACAAAACTAACGGGGTTCCATTTAAAAAAACGAAAGTTTGTGTTAAAAAACATACTTCCGTGCATTTTTGTATGGTTTGTATTAACCAATTACACTAGCCCCTCTCCTCACGTTCGGTCTCTGGAATCGGTTCGTCAGTATTTGATGTGGTTTACGAAATATATGTCCAGCGGTAACGTTAGGTGACTCACCCTATATATACACTGTGTAGGAGATCGCTCCCCACACCATGATGCAGGGTGTTGGCCCTGTGTGCCTCGGTCGTATGCAGTCCTGATTGTGGCGCTCACCTGCACGGCGCCAAACACGCATACGACCATCATTGGCACCAAGGCAGAAGCGACTCTCATCGCTGAAGACGACACGTCTCCATTCGTCCCTCCATTCACGCCTGTCGCGACACTACTGGAGGCGGGCTGCACGATGTTGGGGCGTGAGCGGAAGACGGCCTAACGGTGTGCGGGACCGTAGCCCAGCTTCATGGAGACGGTTGCGAATGGTCCTCGCCGATACCTCAGGAGCAACAGTGTCCCTAATTTGCTGGGAAGTGGCGGTGCGGTCCCCTACGGCACTGCGTAGGATCCTACGGTCTTGGCGTGCATCCGTGCGTCGCTGTGTTTGGTCCCAGGTCGACGGGCACGTGCACCTTCCGCCGACCACTGGCGACAACATCGATGTACTGTGGAGACCTCACGCCCCACGTGTTGAGCAATTCGGCGGTACGTCCACCCGGCCTCCCGCATGCCCACTATACGCCCTCGCTCAAAGTCCGTCAACTGCACATACGGTTCACGTCCACGCTGTCGCGGCATGCTACCAGTGTTAAAGACTGCGATGGAGCTCCGTATGCCACGGCAAACTGGCTGACACTGACGGCGGCGGTGCACAAATGCTGCGCAGCTAGCGCCATTCGACGGCCAACACCGCGGTTCCTGGTGTGTCCGCTGTGGCGTGCGTGTGATCATTGCTTGTACAGCCCTCTCGCAGTGTCCGGAGCAAGTATGGTGGGTCTGACACACCGGTGTCAATGTGTTCTTTTTTCCATTTCCAGGAGTGTATATATAATTCATATATATATATATATATATATATATATATATATATATATATATATATATATAATTCATTTAAATATTAGAAGCAGTAGTTAGAGGAATTTCTGTGCCTTCCATTGCTGGCGCACAGGTGACTGTCTCATCGTTGTTGGGTTGCTTTGTATTCTATTCCAACAATACTGAGCTTGAAAGTACAACTTTGCACGGAAATTTCGATTGAAAAGTGCAGCAAATTTACGTGGGGACTATGTCTGTTGTTTTGGAGGAGGGTTAAGCCCTATGAGGGAATGTGAACGCGAAGTCATGAACGCAAAATTCGTAAAGCTCAGAGATCGTTAAGAAAATCCGAAATTGTGGAAAGACCCAGATCAGGGCAAAGACAGGTTGTTGACGACCTGGATAGGATCAAGCTAGACAAGCTGGAAGATGATTTGCATGAACAGCACGATTTAGAGCAGAGAATATCACATGATGAGTTAGGCATAGTTACACAACAATCTGGTTGCTGATGACGAACATGGGGAAGAGGTTTTGAGTGAGGCAGACGTGGATTCAGATGATGTTCAGTTATAGTATGTAGAATCGAACGTAATCATACTGAACCCACTGGCACAATACAGGACTGAATGAACGAGTGTTAGCGTACCAGGACTCTGCTCTGACCTCAATGGTTCAGCACTGGAAAGACAGAATAGGGAAAGACTGCATCAGATGGTTACAGGGGGGGGGGGGGGGAGGCTGAACGTACCAGATAATACCTTCACAATGTTTCAATACTCGACTCAGACCATGAAAAGTGGTTGCAGGAAACACTGAAACAAACGATTACGGGGATACGAAACCTTGAAGGGGAACAGAAATAAAATGCGTGAGGATGTCGGTCACGAAATCCAATACACACGAACAGAACTAAATAAACCATTAGATCAAATTTGAAAGGACGCGCAAGAATCACGAGACGTGACTGAAACACTCATGGCTGGTCACAAACAAAGCCATCGCAGGGCGACATGTAAAGACAGGATTAAGTTATAGAACAGAGTTTACGAAAGATAAACGTTGTAAGCACGATAGGTCGACACTCATCACAACACAACGCCACAATTGGACGACGATCCGGGGACAGCACCGGAAGATATGTAAAGGCGACAGAAAGAGATGGAAAGAGTGAGTGGAGACACGACTGTAATTGCCACTCGTATGGTTGCAATAGCAGACAATTTTAAGAAAGGCAGATAGCAGAGGGAGTGGAATTTGAAAGCAGAACCAGGTGTCAGGCATACGCAGGGGGTATTAAGAATTTGGGAAAACTGCTCGGCAGGCAGCGTATACCTGATCGGCGGAGCAGCCTGGGACCATTAAGAGAATCGCGCGCCACGACAAGCAGTAAACCTTACGACGGGAAGCTCGCTGAGAGACCACTTACTTTAAACCTCTCGTGAAGGATGAAATTCGGCGACTATCACGTATTGGAAGTGTGAAACAGACTGCTGAAACAATGTGTTTGGGCAAATGTGCTTAACAAATCCTATAATTACCAGACCACATATCATATCCTCATATAACAAATAACCTGAAACTGAATCCACAAATTCTGTATTGTAATACATTTCTCCAGATCCCAGCTCAAAGAAGAAGGAATATACAAGAGAGAAGAAGGGAAGATGTGGCAAGAGCAGAGGAGAATACCGCTAAGAAAGGGGAAGAAAGAAGATGGGCAAGAAGCATGAAGAATTTACCTTCTGTAATCCCATCCTAGAATTTTAATCACTGGTGTGAGACCAGGATCACTAAACTGCACTGGAACAATTTACCTGCATGTCATACCCATAATGACTGCACATTTTTTCTTGGAAATCTACACAGCAATGTTCGATGTAATCGACACCATTACTGAATTGAAAAACTACTACAGGGCGACACCAGCTGACATCTATGACCTGCATAAGAACCAAACCGATGCTATGCTGAACCACTCAGCTAATGAAGCTCATCTCTTGTGGCACTATCCATGGAGGTCAAACGTAACTTCTCCTAGTACACACTCTAAGCCAACACCATCTCTGAATTATTCTACATCTACATCTACATACATACTTCGCAATCCACCATACGGTGCGTGGCGGAGGGTAACTCGTACCACAACTACAGTAGCATCTTCTCTCCCTGTTACACTCCCAAACAGACCGAGGGAAAAATGACTGCCTATATGCCTCTGTACGAGCCCTAATCTATCTTATCTTATCTTTGTGGTCTTTCCGCGAAATATAAGTTGGCGGCAGTAAAATTGTAAAATTGTACTGCAGTCAGCCTCAAATGCTGGTTCTCTAAATTTCCTCAGTAGCGATTCACGAAAAGAACGCCTCCTTTCCTCCAGAGACTCCCATCCGAGCTCCTGAAGCATTTCCGTAACACTCGCGTGATGATCAGACCTACCAGTAACAAATCTAGCAGTCCGCCTCTGAATTGCTTTTATGCCCTCCCTCAATCCGACCTGATAGGGATCCCAAACGCTTGATCAGTACTCAAGAATAGGTCGTATTAGTGTTTTATAAGCGGTCTCCTTTACAGATGAACCACATCTTCCCAAAATTCTACCAATGAACCGAAGACGACTATACGCCTTCCCCACAACTGCCATTACATGCTTGTCCCACTTCATATCGCTCTGCAATGTTACGCCCAAATATTTAATCGACGTGACTGTGTCAAGCGCTACACTACTAATGGAGTATTCAAACATTAAAAGATTCTTTTTCCTATTCATCTGCATTAATTTACCTTTATCTATATTTAGAGTTAGCTGCCATTCTTTACACCAATCACAAATCCTGTCCAAGTCATCTTGTATCCTCCTACAGTCACTCAACGACGATACCTTCCCGTACACCACAGCATCATCAGCAAACAGCCGCACATTGCTATCCACCCTATCCAAAAGATCGTATGTAGATAGAATACAACAGCGGACCTACCACACTTCTCTGGGGCACTCCAGATGAACACTCACCATCGAGGACAACGTACTGGGTTCTATTACTTAAAAAGTCTTCGAGCCACTCACATATTTGGGAACCAATCCAATATGCTCGTACCTTAGTTAGGAGTCTGCAGTGGGGCCCCGAGTCAAACGCTTTCTGGAAGTCAAGGAATATGGCATTCGTCTGATGCTCTTCATCCATGGTTCGCAAGATATCAAGTGAAAAAAGGGCGAGTTGTGTTTCGCAGGAGCGATGCTTTCTAAAGCCGTGCTGATGCATGGACAGCAACTTCTCTGTCTCAAGGAAATTCATTATATTCGAACTGAGAATATGTTCGAGAATCCTGCAACAAACCGATGTTAATGATATTGGTCTGTAGTTTTGAGGATCCGTCCTTATACCCTTCTTATATACAGGCGTCACCTGCACTTTTTTCCAGTCGCTCGTGACTTTACGTTGGGCAAGAGATTCGCGATAAATGCAAGCTAAGTAAGGAGCCAATGCAGTAGAGTACTCTCTGTAAAACCGAATTGGAATCCCATCAGGACCTGGCGATTTATTTATTTTCAACCCATTCAGCTGCTTCACAACCCCAGGGATGTCTATCACTATGTCCTTCACATGGGAATCTGTACGAGACTCAAACGGCGGTATGTTTGTACGATCCTCCTGCGTGAAAGATTTCTCAAATGCTAAATTTAAAATTTCATCTTTCGTTTTGCTGTCTTCCGTTGCCAGGCCAGACTGATCAGTGAGTGACTGGATGGAAGCCTTCGACCCGCTTACCGATTTTACGTAAGACCAGAATTTCCTTGGGTTTTCAGCAAGATCTTTTGATAAGGTATGACGGTGGTAGTGGTTGTATGCTTCGCGCATCGCTCTTTTTACAGCAGCACGAATCTCTACTAACTTTTTCCTGTCCTCATTCTCCCGATCTTTCTTGTACCGCGAGTGCAACTGTCTTTGCTTCCTGAGCATTCTCTGAATTGCGCTGTTAAACCACGGTGTGTCTTTTCCGTCCGTAACCCACTTTTTCGGCACATACTTGTCCAATGCGTGATTTACAATGTGTTTAAAATTTGCCCATAATTCTTCCACGTCCATCGTACCGGAAGTAAATGAAGTCGATTCATTTACTAAGTGGGATGCTAACAACTGCTTATCTGCTCTTTCTAGTAAGAATACCGTCCTAGACTTCTTGACCGACTTTTTAACTTTCGTAACCATATTCGATCAAACGTCAACGCTAGCCACGTTTTAGAGACTGCAGCACTGACAGTCACAAAGAAATGTATTGGTATAATGTGACTTTGACTCACAGCCAATAAGCGAAAAGCAAAAATGTTCAAAATGTCGTATCATGAACAGTGCAATACCATGTGAGTGTCACCAAAAGCTAAATTCTTGTGTTCAACTGTTAAAAAGCGTTATCTCTCTGAATTGTGTAGAACAAAACTTATGCCTACGTAAGGCTGAATTTGTATATTTGTACTTTTATTTGTCTTTGTTGTCACTGAAAATATTTTGGAGCTAAGTTCAAAAAATGGCTCTGAACACTATGGGACTTAACATCTATGGTCATTAGTCCCCTAGAACTTAGAATTACTTAAACCTGACTAACCTAAGGACATCACACAACATCCAGTCATCACGAGGCAGAGAAAATGCCTGACCTCGCCGGGAATCGAACCCGGGAACCCGGGCGTGGGAAGCGAGAACGCTACCGCACGACCAGGAGCTGCGGACTTTGAGCTACATGTATTTTGAATGTATGTGCTCTACTGTTTCGTTATTTGTAGTTCATGTGTATCTGGTATGAACAAAATGTTCCTATATTATGTATATTGTGTATGCCTGTATGTGGTAATAATTGACGTAATTACTTTTCTTATATGTTTGACATACATCAACAACAATGGTAAGATTGGTTAAGGATAGATCTAAGATAATATACATTAAGAGAAGATATCCCAATCTTCACTCATTACCATCATCACACTTAATTTAGGTAAATGGTAAGGATGAGTTGTTATTATAATGACTTTTTTATTTAAATTTTGAATTCACTAATGGAGTTAGTCTCCAATGTTGCAGAGGTTTCTACAATTTTTCAATCTTTGAATTTAGTACTGAAGATATTCCCCAAATCTTCAGAAATGTAAAACATAAGGAAATTTTATGATTTTATAATTTATTGTAATAAGACTCTACATACAAATATCAACATTGATATTATTTCAAGGTAGCACCAAAAAAAGATAATTTGGATGAGATATAAAATTTCATTACGATATTACTATAAGTCTAATTTTAAAGTAGATTGACAATGTGGAGTAGAGCTAAACTACGACATTGAGAATTTTATGTAATTTTGCACTAAGTTAATCAATTCCTCGGCGGCCGGGGTGGCCGAGCGGTTCTAGGCGCTACAGTTTGGAACCGCGCGACCACTACGGTCGCAGGTTCGAATCCTGCCTCGGGCATGGATGTGTGTGATGTCCTTAGGTTAGTTAGGTTTAGGTAGTTCTAAGTTCTAGGGGACTGATGACCTCAGAAGGGAAGTCCCATAATGCTCAGAACCATCTGAACCAATCAATGCCTCAACCATTGATTAAACCCAACCCAAAATTAACTCTGAAGGGAGAGGATATGTAAGGTGGCAGGGTTTTCCATCACCTCACATGTGATTCTCCACAACATGAGGATTCGATTGATAGAGCAGATGTCATACTTTGGACGTAATTACCTTAATTTGCGTAATGAGCAGTTCAATGAACAATGGCCACGTAAGTGGCTTTCATGCACACAGTATCAAGAGTCCCTTTGTAATTTGCATGCAGATAAAAGCGTACATTTTTATAGCTACGTGAAACTGAAGTGAAAAGGTTAGGACACAGAAGCGTGATATCGAAATCCGCTTTAGGAAACATTAGCGACAACAAAATGACCCTCCCTGACAAAATAATGAATTGTGAATGGATAACTGAGAGACATTGAGTGTTGCACAGGGCGCTTAATGCCCTGTGATGATCCAGAGAGGTTTTTCTGTGAACATATTTCGTTAGCTAGGATCTGTTTCAGTCATATTTGTGCTGAATCCTTCGTAGATCTCCAAAGCGGAGAAAATAAGACGAGTAGTTCTAGCTACCATTCTTGTGAGTACTTTGAACGAAACATTGTACACGTCGTCCAGCCCTGGAGAACGTCCAGTCATTTTGTTTTGGACTAGGGATACATACAGGCTTTCGCTTCACAGACACTTAGTGAAGTTTTCGACTGGTTAAATTCAGCCAGAGTCCAGTACAGTTTTATTAGGTTGACAAGTAACACACGTCACGCGCAGCAGCCTGCCGCCGTCGCCACTGTCGCTGTACAGTTCGAAAGGCAAATGACGCATTCCTGAGGCACTAAATGTTGAAGTCACTAGCGCGCTTTCGCTCCAGAACTGCGTATGCTTGGAGTAGTAGCTAGAATCTCCTCATGTTCGTGGCAGCCACGTCATCCTGAGGTTTAAATTTGGATAAGTCATACAGGTGATGGTCTCGCGGTTCTAGGCGCTCAGTCCGGAGCCGCGTGACTGCTACGGTCGCAGGTTCGAATCCTGCCTCGGGCATGGATGTGTATGATGTCCTTAGGTTAGTTAGGTTTAAGTAGTTCTAAGTTCTAGGGGACTGATGACAACAAATTTTAAGTCCCATAGTGCTCAGAGCCATTTGAACCATACAGGTGATAAGAAACATTTCCGAGCTACAGAAGCTTAGTTTATGTGGCAAGAATGAATATTTCTGACGTAAATTTCAGCTGAGATTTCTACTTGCTATTTTGTCATTTTTTCGTATTAAGTTTTGTTAAATTTGGTGAATATACTTTTTCATGCATTATATTTTTGACACGGAATCTCCTAAGATTACCATTTTCCCATCTGGAAACCGAATGTGTATGGTAATTTATGTAATAAAAAATTTCTTTGTAGAGGGAATAGACTATTTGTTTGTCCTAAAACAGAGCCCCCTTCCTCACTGACATATTTTAGGTACAGCGACAACAGGTGTTCTTTTGATTTCTAACAGTGGGTGTGTCTGGGATCTTCGTACCTGGCAAGGCCTGGTTTCACAGGTTTAATGTTTTGCTTTTCCGAGCACTCTGTACATGCTATGTGATGAGGTACATTACCCAAAAACGAGAGCACTCTGCACGTTCCAAGGGGTGTTTTTCAGCAGGATAACTCGCTCACATACCGCTGTTGTAACCCAATATGTTTTACAGCTTGTGGACATGTTGCCTTGCCCCGCTCAATCACCAGGCCTGTCTCCAATCGAGCACATATGGGATATCATCGGATGACAACTCCATTGTCATCCTCAAGCAGCATTAACTGTCCAGCCATCCAAGTGCATCAGGCTTGAAACTCCTTCCCATAAACTGCCGTTCACTACCTGTACAACATAATACATGCATATTTGCATGCCTGCATTCAACATTCTGGCTATTACACATGTTGCAATGGCTTATTTTGCACTTAACATTAACCTGTAATCTTGTAGTGTTAATCAGTTAAATATATTAACTAGACAAATGTATTTCAGAAATTTCAGTACTCTACATTAATTAGTTATTTTTTGGTGTTTTTTTCTGGCAGTGTAAATGGAAATGCAGATTTTTATCCACCCCAACACAGTGCACTAAAGCAGCAAATGCCTCATCATTGCAGTGGTTCGATAGGGTACTGTCCTCATCGAAAACCTCCGCGAAATTAGGACTCTTATTACTGCTGCTGGATGACCTGTTCATTCTTGCTGTGTATCCAGCAGTTAACGAGAACGAGAGCGAAAGCGAGAGATTGTTGAAGCAGACTGAGGAGAAAGTATGCCTGCTGAGTCATTTTATAGAGTCTTGGTAGGTGGAGCGGTGGTCGATGGGTGTGGGAGAGGTGGTGAGGGTAAAATCAAGCCAGTAGGCTTGTAGCGTTCGGCAGGAGTGGATGCATGCCACCGCAGCTTCATAGAAGGTGGCTGTTTGTGATATAAAAAGACATGAAATCTAGTCTTAAAATAATTTATTCATTACCCTATCAAATAGTACTTTTACATCATCCATTGCACGTATATAACAATTCTTTTTCTCCTCCAGTTCAAGGCAATGCAGTGGAGGATATCTATATCACAGTAGATCTCTAACAGAGGCGTTCTTGGAAATATCACATATCTATAAAGACTTCTCACCACTTTTCACCTAAACAACTGAGTTTGTGTGATATAAATTTCGAAGTTATGTCACTAGGTCTTTAAAAATCACTCCACAATCTTCTCTGTTGATGCCACGATAATAGTGGCTTAAGCATGATACACTTTAATGTTTTGAGACAGGTTATGTCTTTGAAAGGTTTACTTGGAGCCAAGATTGTAGAAAATGTTGTGGTAACTCTCTCTTCCTTCATAAAGACCAAAAATGCAACATATTTAAATATGAAACGTCCATATTCATAGAGAAAGCCTTGGTCATCGATTTAAATGTGAGCAGTTTTAGATGGTATTGTGAAATGGTTTATGTGTAATGCTACACCATTAATTTATGAGCGTCTCTGCACAATTCTGGTAAATGGGTGTGTAGTTGATGATCCAATCACGCAGTATTAATGTGAATGCTGCTGTTTCTTCTGGGAAGTTGTTAGAGGCTTCAAATTCAATATGAACGTCCATTTGGAGCAGTCTGTAACTACTGGAGCTGGCCATTTAAACTCCTTTGGACTCAGCAGGTAACGCTCATTCTCTTCACTCTTTACTATCAAAATATGTAGGACAAAACCTAGCATACATACCAACGAGAAGGCACTACACATTATTATGCCAGTCTTGCTGTAAATTGTCTTTTGGGTAAAATTCAGCATTTAAGGGTACTCGAGCGTTTGATGAACTACACTTTCAAATTCAGTTGAACAACATTTGATGTTCACTTTCATACCGATTTGAAATGCAGGGATGACAAGTTTAGGTGTTTCTAATCGAGCTGATGTCTTAGCGGTCCATGACTGAATATCCTCTACTGCCGGCCGCGGTGGTCTAGCGGTTCTAGGCGCTCAGTCCGGAACCGCGCGACTGCTACGGTCGCAGGTTCGAATCCTGCCTCGGGCATGGATGTGTGTGATGTCCTTAGGTTAGTTAGGTTTAAGTAGTTCTAAGTTCTAGGGGACTGATGACCTCAGATGTTAAGTCCCATAGTGCTCAGAGCCATTTGAACCATTTTTATCCTCTACTTCTAAGCTCATACTGTTAAACAGCTCCCATGACTTAAAATTTAAAGTTTCGAGCTTTATTCACACATTACAGAGATTTGAGGCGTCTTCCAAATCAGTTTCTCGAGCACAATCTTTGTCTCTTCTCCATTGGCACCACCTGTCACACTTCTTACTAATATAAATTTCTGCTTCACATCAACTACAATCCTCCTCATATCCTGAAAGTATCCCATAACCGTTTTGAGAGGTATGGATGCACTACATCGCTTGTACCCATTTCCTGATTGAAGTTCATCATTGAACCACCTTGTCTCTTCTAAGCCGTTCTAGTCCAAATTTGACGCTGAAATATATGTTTCTAAGGTTGATGTGACAGATACTTTTCTACCCCAGTCAGTATCTATACCATTCAACTTGGGTCTAATTTTCTGAAACAGGGATGCTAATGCGTTACATTTAAGATGAGAGGCTGTCACCGGAGTCCCAACCTTTTTCGTGAGTTCACCTTCCAAGTACAGGAAACTCCTGCTTGGAATGGTCAAAGCATCTTGATGTTGTATCACAAAACCGATATTATCACTGCTCTTGAATGTTGTTGATGGAAAAGGCTTGTGCGAAAAGTATTCTTGACGTATGATTTGTTCATCATACTCGAAATGGTTCAAATGGCTCTGAGCACTATGGGACTCAACTTCTGAGGTCATTAGTCCCCTAGGACTTAGAACTAGTTAAACCTACCTAACCTAAGGACATCACACACATCCATGCCCGAGGCAGGATTCGAGCCTGCGACCGTAGCGGTCTCGCGGTTCCAGACTGCAGCGTCTAGAACCGCACGGCCACTCCGGCCGGCCATCATACTCGACTGCATTGGTTATGGTGAGTGATGACGTTGTTCTTGTGTGGTTTGAAGCCTAGAAATTTAAGCAGCTGATGGTTCTTTGGTGTCAACACGTTGTGCTGCAGTTATGAAGTGAAGTGAAGTACTGCTAGCTGTCAGTGTCAGTTGTATAATGTACGCCCATCCGGCTTCAAATGACGGGGTATCTCTATCTCTTCACCGTGAAAATCGACAAGACGGTCGCCCAGGTTCACAGTCCTCAACTCTAGCTAATCTAATGCCTGAACCGTCACTGGGAGATGAACTGTGTTACTTGGTGTCTCCACAATTTTATATCCCAGCCCTACTACAGGGAAGAACCAGTAGATGATACGAATCAATTTGTCGTTGATACAGGAATTCGCTGCAATATTGCACACGAATTGTGCTAACCGGTAATGTATTTACTGAATCAGCTGAATTAAAATTATTTTTGGATCATTTTACAAAATTTGTTCCTTTGTTCCGACTGAATTTTCCTTTGTAAAATTGTATGTACTTGGTCATTCTTATTTCAGTTATAAATGTGTTTCGGCGCAATATTGAAACCCCATTTGCATAGTTAGATTGGTGGGAAGTAATTCATGCCTAATACTGACAATTGACCACTTAAAGTCAAAATTCATGACATCGCTTTTTGAGCTCAACTGACAAACCAGTGTGTGTGTGTGTGTGTGTGTGTGTGTGTGTGTGTGTGTGTGTGTTTATCTTTTTTGTATCTTACCTATAGCTGTCAGGATGAACATGAGACATAGGTGTCCACAGGGGTATGTATTGAACGTATTGTAGAGTTGAAAACTATAAAACATATCTTTACTGGTAAAGTAACGGCTTAATTCTTCTAGATGACGCAAATCACAGAATGTGTCTGAGTAATGAACACCTGTTTGGGTTTTCTTTCTAACATACGTCACCCAGTGAGTTCCAAGTCCTCCTGCAACATCTAAATTTAGAGTTCCACATTAATTAGATTTCCACATATTCTCGGGTAGTGTATTCCGCATGAACACTCCATGAAATTTTGAAATAGAGAACATCTAAATTTAGAGTTCCACATTAATTAGATTTCCACATATTCTCGGGTAGTGTATTCCGCATGAACACTCCATGAAATTTTGAAATAGAGAACTTTGACGAATTGAAGCAAAGCGATATTTCTAAGTGGTCTGTCACGCAGTATAGCTCAGCTTTTTTAAATGAGCAATTCTAACACTGCCTGTGAGCTTTTAAATTTAGTTCTTTCCCCATGGCCACAGATTTCATAAATCTGTCGCTTTGTGGAAGGTGGAAGGATACCAGTCCATTCGAAAGAGCTGTGAAGGTTAAAATACGATTACATCCACATTTACACTTTTATTGTTATGTTCAAACGCTCCACAATACATGATTTCATCTGAGAGAAAGTCGAATAGTGATGTATTCCGTGCCGTTTCATTACCATCTTGAAATAACTATTGAAGAACTCACCACCATGATCTGTTTGTAGATTGTGTGGAGTGCTGTCTCTGATAGTTGTTCAGACACACATCTAACAGCCTTCTCCGTCTACCGTATAACCTGTCTGAATGTGAAAGTATTGTGTGCCGGTTTACGGAGTTCTCTAACAGTATTGTAGCCAATATTATTAGTCGATGAGACGTCTTTTTCTAAATTCAGAAGCTAAAGAAATAATTTGTTTCCAACGAGCTATATTCCCAGCTGCAGACGATACTGTGAGCAAGCGTAATAATTCAATTATTTCAATAGGTTCGTCGTAATCGATGTATTGGGGCGATTTGTTGTTTATTTTCAAATGTTCAGATGTGTGTGAATTCCTAAGGGACCAAATTTGCTGAGGTCATCGGTCCCAAGACTCACACACTACTTAAACTAACTTACTCTAGGAACAACACATACACCCACGCCTGAGGGAGGACTCGAACCTTCGGCAAGAGGGGCCGCGCAATCCGTGCAGGGCCCCTCAAACCACGCGGCCACTCCACGTTTAATAATGTTTTTGTATTTCGACCTGTTGGTACATATCGCCCCTACTCCACTGGCTTTCTTGTATAGCTCCATCATACGTAATATCTGACCATTATTTTTAACATCTTTCGGTGAATAGCTGTCTAATTTTTGCATTTTTTAAAAATATTTGAGTCACTAAACCCTATTGTTCTTTCGAATTCTCTGTCTTCGATCCGTATTGTATTCTTGGTTAAACTTGTAGGCTGGGTATCAAGCGTACATGGTTCTTCCTTGCTTACACTGTAAGTTCTGTCTATACGACTATAGCTGAAATGTTTAATGAAATCATATTATCCATCATCTTTAATCTTTGAGAGCCGTTCAAGAAATTCTGTAACACGCCTAAATGTGTGAAAGTGACTGGTCGCTTTCAAAATACCCGAGTTTCAGCAATCCAAGTTTCTCTCGGACAGGCTTATATGCTTCATCAACTTTGCGTGTTATCGACAGGTGATTACATACTAACCAGACTCTGGGATGGTATACACTTTATATAACTCCGATTTGCTTTCTTTTCAATTACATCAAGCTGTGTAGTTAACTCGCTTGTCTCTTTTTCGGTTACATCGACCCTTGCAGTTAAATCATTGATTAACCTTGGAATGGTTTGAGAATAACTAACTCCTTGATACTTTTGTTCAGTGTTGCAAGTCTACTAGTATCATGTTTAATACATTTGTTGAGCGCTGTATTTTCACTTCAACATGTACACAAATGGTCTGCCATTCCTCTCAGATTGATTATTGGAGGAAGATCTCGCGAACTGATCCATGCTGTAAAGTACGAGGTGCATTCAAGTTCTAAGGCCTCCGATTTTTTTTCTCCGGACTTGAAAGAGATAGAAACATGTGCATTGTTTTAAAATGAGGCCGCGTTCAATGTCAATACGTCCCAGAGATGGCAGCACCGTACAGCAGATGGAATTTTACCGCCAGCAGCGAGAATGAGAACTGTTTTAAATACTTAAAATGGCGACGTTTTCCTTACTTGAACAGCGTGCAATCATTCGTTTTCTGAATTTGCGTGGTGTGAAACCAATTGAAATTCATCGACAGTTCAAGGAGACATGTGGTGATGGAGTTATGGATGTGTCGAAAGTGCGTTCGTGGGTGCGACAGTGTAATGAAGGCAGAACATCGTGTGACAACAAACCGAAACAACCTCGGGCTCGCACAAGCCAGTCTGACGACATGATCGAGAAAGTGGAGAGAATTGTTTTGGGGGATCGCCGAATGACTGTTGAACAGATCGCCTCCAGAGTTGGCATTTCTGTGGGTTCTGTGCACACAATCCTGCATGACGACCTGAAAATGCGAAAAGTGTCATCCAGGTGGGTGCCACGAATGCTGACAGACGACCACATGGCTGCCCATGTGGCATGTTGCCAAGCAATGTTGACGCGCAACGACAGTATGAATGGGACTTTCTTTTCGTCGGTTGTGACAATGGATGAGACGTGGATGCCATTTTTCAATCCAGAAACAAAGCGCCAGTCAGCTCAATGGAAGCACACAGATTCACCGCCACCAAAAAAATTTCGGGTAACCGCCAGTGCTGAAAAAATGATGGTGTCCACGTTCTGGCACAGCGAGGGCGTAATCCTTACCCATTGCGTTCCAAAGGGCACTACGGTAACAGGTGCATCCTACGAAAATGTTTTGAAGAACAAATTCCTTCCCGCACTGCAACAAAAACGTCCGGGAAGGGCTGCGCGTGTGCTGTTTCACCAAGACAACGCACCCGCACATCGAACTAACGTTACGCAACAGTTTCTTCGTGATAACAACTTTGAAGTGATTCCTCATGCTCCCTACTCACCTGACCTGGCTCCTAGTGACTTTTGGCTTTTTCCAACAATGAAAGACACTCTCCGTGGCCGCACATTCACCAGCCGTGCTGCTATTGCCTCAGCGATTTTCCAGTGGTCAAAACACTCCTAAAGAAGCCTTCGCCGCTGCCATGGAATCACGGCGTCAGCGTTGTGAAAAATGTGTACGTCTGCAGGGCGATTACGTCGAGAAGTAACGCAAGTTTCATCGATTTCGGTTGAGTAGTTAAATAGAAAAAAAATCGGAGGCCTTAGAACTTGAATGCACCTCGTATAATGACATAATCACCATGCTGTTCCACTAAAGACACACACACACACACACACGCACACACACACACACACACAGACACACACACACCTTTTAAAAACATCCTGAAATTTCCGGCAGTATCGGCCTTCGTTCAATTGTTTTGCCTTACCGGTCGCTACAAAGCTCTGTAGTGAATGATCCGAGAAATCTCTACATAAAAGTGTAAAATCTTTGAATGTCATGTCAGTTCCTATATGCACCTGCTAAATATGTTTTAAATTCATATTATCCTGTTTGAAGGGAATAGTAAGGTGTGCATTACTCATTGCCCGCATCTCGTGGTCGTGCGGTAGCGTTCTCGCTTCCCACGCCCGGGTTCCCGGGTTCGATTCCCGGCGGGGTCAGGGATTTTCTCTGCCTCGTGAGGGCTGGGTGTTGTGTGCTGTCCTTAGGTTAGTTAGGTTTAAGTAGTTCTAAGTTCTAGGGGACTGATGACCATAGATGTTAAGTCCCATAGTGCTCAGAGCCATTTTTGAACCATTACTCATTATTAGTTGCTTTGGGGTCCTTGAATATGTCTGGCTTAGGTAAAAGATGGTAAGACCTCTATGACATCAAAAACAGGAATATTTGCGTATTTGCACTTGATTTTCCACTATGATATCGTCCAATATGAAAAAAAGTACTAGGTTTTATTTCTTCATGTGGCTGAGCCTCATCACTCATCTTATGTGCGATACCGTCAACACCTGAAGGTGTTTCCTCAAGCAGATGCTAATTGGGCTGAAGGAGTGTTTTTAAAAATCTATATAAATTCCTGAAGTAAAAATTAGCTGGTTGCATTAGCAGGGACATTAAGACGTTTGTTTTCCCACAGGACAATTGACCAGCAATAACCGATATAATGCTACGGGGCCAATTCTTTTTATTCTGTTTTCTGAAGCATTCACAGACCAATTAGTTACAATGAAGACCGTGTGGAGAGAATGCTTCTTCCGGGATCTCATGCTGGATACTATATGACGACACTAGCATACAAGGGGTTTTATAGGGTAAAATAAGAACACAGATTTCATGCACATGCTGCATTTATTTCTACAGGGAGCTGGCTATATATACATACTCTAATAAAATCGCAATTCTATGCCTACATCAAATATTGCAAACTCATACATATTTCCACGCATTGACGTGGAACATGCATTGAAATACTGAGTAGCGCCCTCTTGCAGCACATCTAAACATTCAGGACGAATTGGCACGTTCTGATACCACCAGAATTTGTCCATCATCTGGTATATTTGTTCAGATTCATGAGAATTAAAATTTTCATGTGGGTCTGCTACAAAAAGTACTGAAATTCTTGTTGAGTGAATAATACGAAAGGTGATTTTTTTCCACCAGGTACAAACTCTAGGGATTTATCGATGAGGAAAAAACTGCCCTGTATATCACCATTGTTACTACCTAAATTGACTGCAGAGTGGGAATATGTAGCAATAGCTAGCAGGTTTAGATAAACATCATCTGACTTCACAATTAGCTATAAATAGAGTGAAAGCTGAGCAGAGAGGTTATGACATGTCAGAGTTTTCAGTCACATGAATACCTGTCAGGTTACTCACTCGTTCTAACCAGTGCAGCATGGTGTAGAAAGCTACAGTCACTGGTGGGTCTGGCAGCCATTGGTGTTACATAAGTGACATCATGTAACAGGTAGCAAGTGGGGTGGCTACACACAGCAACTGCAGGTGATCAGCATGTGCAACCATCAACAGGGTGGTGGTGAGGAGGATGTTAGTGTAAAGTCATGCATCGTTTCAGTAGCGGACTTTTCAACCTGCCTATTATCGAATGACACTCCCATTGTCGTGGAGCGACCGGTGCAGAATCGTAATGCCACAGCAGGGGCAGCAGTGAAGGCACAAAGCACTCATTCGGCTATGAGCTACCAGCCAGAGTGGTGATGGCTGCCCCTGTGCACCACAGCACTAGCAGCCCAGTGTCTGGCAGCAGTGGCCCAGCCGGCGTTCGATGATGGTGGCAGCTCAGGCCTCCAAGTGACACCGAGAATTCAGTTTGAAGGTGAAGAAGTGGAGAAGGAAAATAAAAGTGAGGGGATCACTGCTGTCAGCTGCATTCTGACACTGGGAACCACGACATCCACTGCCCAGCAGGTGACGCTATGGATCAACATCAATCAGTCACCATGGCATGGTTCAGATGCTCGGGGGCGGCAAGGTTGGAGAGCCATTCCTCTTCCCCCACAAGTGTTTATTTAAATAAAGGCGCATCCAAACTTATTAGGAGAAGCGGTATGCAGTGAACAGAGTGCATAGTAGCTTGAGGGAGAAAGACATTCAAGTAAGTTAGCAGACAGTCCTAGACCTGCACAAACATCCTTTGTCTCTGATATCATAGAGCCAGTGCCAGAATTTCTCACTGTTATGTACATAGACCAACATGGCAGCTGGATTGTGACGTCATAGAGCCTGTCTCAGTATTCGCAGTCAGCCAGCATGACAATGCACCATTCTGAATTTCTCACCCATTTATACTTAGGACAACAGTCCTACTCCAACAGGAAACACACTAGCGCAGTTTGGCTATTTTTAGAAGTTCCCACCCAAATTAGAAGTCCCGCCATTTTAAAAATAGGGCAATTGTCTTTTTGTCAGATGGGGAGGGTCAGGGTGACATACTTTGTCCATGAACGATCATGGAGGTTGATGGCGATCATGTGCAATCCTTTCTGAAGTAGACCACAAAGGTTCAATAATATTGAGACCTGGTGACTGGTGGCTAGGGAAGATGTGACAGTTCAGTCTCATGCTCACAAAACCAGTCCTGGAGAATGCAAGCTGTGTGTTCAGGAGTCTTGTTTTGGAACAGCTCATCCCCACTGGAGAACAAAAATTTTACCATGGGTACTGTGCAAAAATGGAACAAATACAATTACAACAAAGAGCAATAAATTGCCGATGATCTGTGAAAGAAAGAGTGACAAATTAGTAAATGCGTTGCGCCAGATGCAAACTACATTTAACATTAAGTAAATAAGAGCAGACATATATCTGACTACTACTCAGAAATTCACATTCCATGGGTACTGTGCAACCTTGCACAGTACCCATGGAATACCATGATAAGATCACTCAAATCATCACTACTGTAGTATAAACTCTATTGGAAGTTGGAAACCGTGTGCAACAAAACTCAGCCGAACAAACGACATTTTTTTATTGCTCTACGGTACAGGTTTTATGGTTTTGGCACCATTTTTCTGTTACAGGCATTTGCATCGCCAATTATTACTTTTGGAATTCTTGCTCACCATGGAGTTCCCTGCTTATGGAGCTCCCTATGTGTTGTTTTGGTAATGATAGGGTTCTCAAGGACGATATTCAGTTAGACAGACTTTGAAGCTGTCGTCCTTTTAATTTACTTCACAATACTCTTCATTGACTGTCTTTCATGATCATTCAATACACTTCCATCCACATTATGACTTAGCAGATGACGCTTTCCCACTTTCCCTGTATTTGGTATGAATCTTCGATACAGTGGCTCTGGAAACAAATACTTCGGCTACTGTGCTTGTGGATGCATCTGACATGCAGATACCAATAAATTACCAAAGTTCGAATTCTCTTTGCTCTGAACTAAACACTAAACTACATAGAAGACTGTTCTGACAACGAGTGACATTTACAATGTATTAAAGATATTTCACTGATGTTGTTCGTGTTCAAATACAACAGCACAACCTGAAGGCTTAGCTAGCAGTGCATTAATGTCAAGGAATCCTTTCCCTCGGTGTTTCGATATTTTTGGCCAACCCCTGTACTACTTCTTACACTATTTCAGCAAGACAAGTTTTCACAATTTTCACGAGCTCATTTTCGTTTGGTGAACTACACAAAATTATAGCGTTATCTTCCAAGACCCCTACAGTCATTGTTTAATAATGGTGCCAACGTAATGTGGGTGATGGAAACCCTCAGGTAAATATTACGCAGAGCAGGAAAAAATACTAGTGCGCACTTCGTACATTTGCTGGGGGGTCTCATCTGTGACGTTGTAGAGGGTCTGCCAGCGGCTATCGAGCACACTGGGTACAACCGGCTCCTAATAGAGGCATTGTAAGCAAGAATGACACCTGCCACTTGAGTTCTGAGGCCATCCTCGACTCCTGTTGGCGGATTGTTGATTTGGTGAAGGCAACTAGCATTGTACGTGGGGTGAAGCCTGAGTTGTCTATTTGTAACATCGTGCCGAGGGTCAATCGTGGGACTCTGATTTGCAGCAGAGTGGAGGGTCTAAACCAGAGACTCAGAAAACTCTGCTACAGTATCGAATGTGATTTCCTCGACTTCCGCTATTGAGTTCCCCTTAATAGGTCAGTCACGCATTACATGCATGTGGCAGCTACTAAGTTAGCAGAGTACGTGTAGCATCCAGGGGAGTTTTTTGTGTTCTTTACATTAGAGAACAACCCCCCACCCCCAACTAACTGAATCAGAAACGAATTGTGTGCCAAAATCGAAGCTACATCAGCCACAATGATCTCAGAGAATGCTAGTCCTCGCAGATCTGATATAGAGTATGTTACGTCTGCCACAGACGGCTCCTGCCAGGCAGACTACACTCAAGACACTCCTGTGTACCAAATAACATACACAAGCACTTGCAGGCGCAACCAAGAGTAAAACAATTCTTCAAAATAAACAGTACTTGCTAGAGAGTAAAGCGAACCTTTTTCTGCAGAGGTCGCCTCACAGACAGAGGGAGTACTCCACCGACCTCTGCCGGCTTTATAAGGCCAGCGCAGCAGCAGTACAGCCAGTTCCTAGCCGAGCTAGGACCAGCTCCGACGGACCTCACCGACGCTCTTAATGAATAGTCGTCTACATGTTATTTGTTTTCTTTGTGTGTATATAGTGTTATTTCGAGAAGTGTAGTTCAGTTTCAATAAACTACATTATACCGAGTATTCTACAGTACTGAGTATTCTTCAGAGTAGGTTAATATGGTGTCAGTAAAATGCAAGAGCATCCAAGGTAATGCTCCGGAAGTTGGCTGGTTGTTTGTTTGTTGGAGTTAAAGGGACCAAATTGCCAGGTCATCAGTTCCTTCATCCCATATATGTGAAACTAGAAATAATCCTCTGAAGAAGGATACAAAAAGCAAGTCCTGGGAAGCCCAACTGTAAGCAAGATACAGTACGACAAGAGATAAAATCGAGGAGTAGTAGGAGGCGAGTGAGAGGAGGTAAGGCGGGCCAGCTGCTTTGCCCAAAATGCAGCTGGATGTCCCCGGAGCATGGTATACAGTGGGAGACACGCTCTCTGCATCTCACCAGCACCGCCTCACTGTCTGTTACCCCAAGAAAAAGAGCAGCATAGACAAGATGATAAAATTTTAGGAAAGATAAAACATTAAAAACGGCCATTACACCACCACAGAATTATGGTCAGCATAGCTGCACGAACTACCTATTACGTCCAATGCTGGGGATGCTATTTCAATGTCAGAGAGCCCTAATAATAGTGACAATATAAGGGGAGATGTGAATTGGAGTTTGTGTTGGGGAGGGTATTTGACTTGGGTAGTTCTTGCAGCTATATTAAAAACGGGAAACAAGAAAGAACATGGAGAAGGGCCACCATGGGATCCCTGGGCCTGAACAGGCGAGGTGTGTCCTTCTCACCCTGCAGCCAGTCAATGAGACCAAAGTGCCCTACTCACAGGGACGAGTAGAAGCCACCTTTGTGAGTGAAACGTAAAACCAGATTAGCTGCGTTGGCTTCGTCCATTAGCACCAGAGGTAACATGTCAGGAAGGTTAAGAGATCGCCACAAAGAAGCCAAATTTGGCAGTCTAGTAGGATGTTGGGTACTGTCAGGCAGGCACCACATAGGCAGTAAAGTTGATACTCATGGCAGAGAATGTGGCTGTGCATGTACCAAGTGTGGCCAATGTGTAGCTGACAAAGGGCAGTGGATTCCCTGTGAGAAGCGCATAGCGAAGACTACCACATGGTATAGGCCTCATTTATTGCTCTCAGTCTGTTTGGGAAGCCGAAGGCGAACCATTCCGAGTTGCTGACATCCAACAATTGATGGCATAGAGTCAACTGAAGGCCCAGTCCTGGGACCCCTATTTCCAAAATCGGCATCCTGATAAACAACTTTGCCAAGTGGTCGGCATTTTCATTCCCTGAGATCCCAGCATGTTCACAGGTCCAAACAAGGACGACTGGCTGTCCAGCCTGATTGAGGTCAGAAAGAAGATCCCGGATAGTCGTGACTGATGGGTAATGAGGGTATCACAGGTCGGTAGCCAGAGGGCTACTCAGGGAGTTGCTACAGATTAGAAGCATCTTGCTGGTGCAACAGCGAGCATGGCTAAGAGTTCGTTTGATGGCCACCAATACAACGTTGAAGACACAGAAGCATAGTTCACAGCTCCTTGCATGTATGTGTATGCAAAACTGGTTTGTCCATTGACCATTGAGCTGTCAGTGTGTGCCACTTCTGAAACTGGAAATGCAGAGAGGAGAGCCAGGAACAGGTGGTAAAATACCATGGAGTCAAGTGCATCTTTTGGTCCAAAGGATAAATCGAGAAAGATCTGAGGTAGGGGTAAAGGCAATAGGGATGAACCTGTTTGCTCCCTGACAAGAGGCGACAGTGGGGAAAGTTGGCGTTCAGAGCAGAGACGCTGTAGGAGTCTGTTGTGGCAGGTGGACCTCCCTAATACGAAAAAGGACATGATGGTTTGGATGCTTATGGGGGCTGTGAACGTGTATGGCATAACTAAGTAACTGTTGTTGGTGCCTGATCCATAGTGGAGGGACCCCAGCTGTTCACAGGCCTACTTCGAAAGGCTCCTGTTGGAAGTCAGACCCCATAATGGTGTATCATGTCCAGAGACCGCAGTGCTGAGGGTGATGTTGAACCACATGCCGGACGCCTATAATTAAGATGGGACAAGGGCAGGACTTTGTAATGCTCCAGAAGTGTAGTGTGGTCTGCATCCCAGCTGGTGTTACTGAGGCAGTGGAGTGTATTAAGATGTAGCCAGCACCTTTGCTTAAGTTGGCCAAGATGGGGAAGCCACGTCAACTGAGCCTCGAAGACTAGTCCTATAAAGCGATAAGTTTCCACCACATTGAATAATTGGTTGCCGAGGTAAAGTTCTCGTTGTGGACGAAGAGTACAATGGCTACAGAAATGCGTGATTCGAGTCTTGGAGGCGGAAAACTGAAAGCCATGTGTGAGGGCCCATGAATACGCCTTTCGAATGGAGCCCTGCAGTCAGCATCCAGCAAAATACACACACATGCACACACGCACACACACACACACACACAAACACACACACACACACACACACACACAAACACACACAAGAGGAGCAATAGTAAAAGCAAATATTGTCGGCATATAAGGAGCGAGGAGGATGACACTGAAAACCTCACAGCTATTGCTAGACTGTTAATGGCCACTAAAAAGAGACCCCATTCTCTTGGATATAGGAGTATTGCAGGAAGCACCAAGTCAAACCCGGAAAGTTCGACAAGATGTTCAGAACATAAATCGGAAGTGGGCCAGGGAGTTCCCACTCATGTAAGGTAGCAAGGACATGGCGTCGCCATGTGATGTCATAAGCCTTTTGTAGGTAGAAGAAGACAGCAATAAGGTGATGACGTCTGTCAAAAGCTGTGTAAATGGTAGACTCCAGGCAAACCATATTATCAGCAGTGGAACAGCCTTAGCGAAAACTGCTCTGGGACAGAGTGAGAAGACCCTAAGCAACTTACAGACAACACTGGTGAGACCAGTTGGGCTATAGCTGTCCATGTCTAGGGGATACTTAGGAGGTTTCAGTACCAGGACGATAGTGCTTTCTCGTCATTGGGATGGGAAATCAACCCACTCCAGATATGGTTGAAGATGGTAAGGTTATGACGCTGACTGTCCACTTATATGTTTTTGAGTATTTGGTTGTAGATGCGGTCTGGGCCTTGGGCTATATCAGTGCAAAGGACTAGGGCTCTATATGGAGCATTATAAGGCTCAAGGTGGCATATAGTGAAAGATAAGTGCAATAGCTCTGTCCTCTGTTTATAGTGCTTAGATGCAGAGGCCCAAGCATAATGCACAGCAAAATGTTCTGCTACAGTGTCTGGGTCAGTGAAAGCAGCACTGTTCAACAAAATACCAAGTACACCTACAGAGGACTGGTGTCCATAGAGGCTTCTGATCTTTGACCAGACTTGTGAAGGATGTTTAAGTGGTCCAATCGTTGAAATGTATCATTCCATTCTGACACTATCGCCAATGCTTCTATTTGGTGGGGAACTCAAAACGTCAGTGGAGGTGAAAGCGTCCCAATCGGCACAGTGGAAAGCCCATCTAGGTGGGTAACCAGAGAAGTGATGCTGATGGAGGGACAGACAGATTGGGAAGTGGTCTCTACCACACAGGTCATTCTGGACCCGCCAGTGGATGGATGGGAGGAGGCCAGGGCTGCAAATAGAAAGATCAATGTCAAAGTAAGTTCCATGGGCCACACTGAAGTGGGTGGAGATACCAAATTCAAGAGACAGACGTCGGTCGAGATCTTCCAGTAAGTTTTAGATGTCTTCATTGCACCCAGTGATTGCAGTTCCATCCCACAAAGGATTATGGTTATTGAAGTCATCCAAGATTAGGAAAGATGGGGGGAGCTGAGAAACCAATGCAAATAATATGTTTCAATGCTCTCAATCACTGGGAGGAAATTAAAAATTACAGATCGTAAAATCCTGATATGCCCTTACCCGACTAGCCACAGCCTCCTAAGTTGTATCAAGAGGCACAGGTTTGCTATATATAGAGTTCAGAACATGTGTGCAAACTCCACATGACCCCTATCATAATCAGCATAGTTCTAAAATGTATCAGTCATCTGATTATTTAATGTAACCTGTGCACTTTATGTATCATCTCAATAACGAAAAACCAGTTAGGTAAGTTGTAATTAACTTTTCCATTAGCGATTCACGAACATTGTGATCTAATCACTAATGACTTTCAGTCATTTTGATACTACGAAATTATCAGACAGACATTTAGTCTGAAATTCCGTTTTTTCATTTTGCAGTGTACGTCAATTAATGTCAAGAACAAAATCGAACGTTAAATCAAGATGTAACAAATGATTTTTATGACAGGTGTTGTTATTGTAACTTCATAACCAAATTTCCACACAAAATTCAAAATAACAATGTTTAGAAATGTATTCAGAATGAATCACCACTTATTATCTTTAAAACCATATTAACAATTTGTTGTAAATCATTAACTTTTCATTATAAATCAGTAAATGTAACTGTTTTTGACACTAGGTCAAAGAACATAGATTGTTAAGATAAGGTATATATTGAGCGCTGCAAAGTACGTGAAGAGTCACAGTTTGACGAGTTTAATGACGCAAAGTCTGTTAAAGTTGCTATTTTGTCAATGATGTTGGTAGAAAACACTTCATGTGTGAACATCTTTGTAAATGCTTACGAAAAATATATCTGCTGTTGAGAGGATTCATCAGTATGTTGGAAAATATTATTTTAACATCCAAGTTTTCATCACGTCAGAATTCCAGGCATAACTGGAATATACATCCCCTAATAGACTTTATTGGAGGAGAAGATTCTACGGTTCAAAGCTACAGGGTGACAATTATTGAACTACATGGAAAGAAACGTAAATTAGTTCCAAACTACGACGTGCACACACTTTATTCAGCACGTAAACGTCACTATAGATATTTGGAATTAGTTTATGAAATGTTAGATGTGTTTGCCATCACTGGCAATGATGTGGCGCAGACGAATAGCAAACATTTGCATGATCCGCTGAAGTGTCAGAATATTGATGCTGTCGATTACCTCCTGAATGTCTGTTTTAAGCTCAGAAATGGTTCTGGGGTTATTTATGTACACCTTGTCTTTAATATAATCCCACAAAAAGAAGTTGCATGTGTTCAGATATGGAGAATATGGCGGTTCAATCGGCGCTCATGCCAGTGACCTGTGGGTACCCAGAGCCAGCATGCGGTCCTCAAAGTTCTCCTCCAAGACATCAAACACTCTCTTGCTTCAATGGATCGAGCTACCTCTAACATGGATCATATCTTGTCGAAATCAAGGGAACTTTCGATAATGTGGTTGAAATCATCCTTCAAAACCTTCACATACCTTTTGGTAGTCACCGTACCATCAAGGAATATCGCACTGATTATTCTGTGACTGGACATTGTACACCACACAGTCACCCATTGAGAGCGATGAGATTTTCCGATCGTGAAATGCGGATTCTCAGTCCCCCAAATGGGCCAATTATGCTTATTGATGAACCCATCCAAATTAAAGTTGGCTTCGTCGCTAAACCAAACCATATTCACATCCAAGTCCTGTGTCTCCCAGGTGATTCCCACCTGTGGTGCAGCTCGTCTGATCGATTTCCTGGGGCTGGTTTCAAACACAGCGAGTGTCTTCTCGATGTTTTCAGACGTTTTCATCCTTTTTGGACGACCAAAATGGCCAACACTGTCGTCACAAAAACTACCCGTTCACTCAAACTTGCTAATCAAATTCTTGATTATTAGCACACTTGGGCCGGTTGTCTTCAGCTTGAACTTGGTCGCAAACTTTCTTTAAGCCCCAGCTTGGCTGTTGTTGCTCGCATAGTAGGCCTTCACAAGCGCTATTGCCGGCCTCTGTGGCCGAGCGGTTCTAGGCGCTTCAGTCAGGAACCGCACTGCTGCTACGGTTGCAGGTTCGAATCCTGCCTCTGGCATGGATGTGTGTGATGTCCTTAGGGTAGTTAGGTTTAAGTAGTTCTAAGTCTATGGGACTAATGACCTCAGATGTTAAGTGCTTAGAGCCATTTGAACCATTTTGAACAAGCGCTATTTTCACGTGCAAATGGCCGACAACAACAAGGCGTGTGCGCATGTGCATACTAATATGCATCATGCCCCTCGGCCAACCGTGCAGTTTGAACGTCCTAACGCAAACCGTTCAGAAGTTACGACGATTTTATTTAACGTACGAAGGCTAATCGGAAAGTAAGGAACGATAGTTCGCGAAATGGAAACCACTGTAAAAATAAAAACTATTTTATTTGCAACTGTTAGCTGCAACTTCCAGCTACTTATCTCCATAGTCACCGATCCGACTTAGACGTTTGTTGTAGCGTTGTACCAACTTTCCAATACCCTCGTTATAGAAGGCAGCCGCCAGTGCTTTCCGCCAATACTCTACTCTGGCCTACAGCCCGTCTGTACCAAAATGTTGTCTTCATAGCCAGAGGTTCATGTGAGCAGAGACGAAACTCAGAGGGAGACAATTACGAGCTGAATTGTGGGTAATCAAACATTTGCAAATGAAAACGATGCAGGAGCATCTTCATTGCCCCTGCACAATGTGGCTCAGAAATTGTCTTGAAGAAGAAAACGCACGACATTTATGTAATGTTGGCTGCATAGCTTCAGGCGAAATTTTTCACCAGGCCCTCGTACTTGGCGGGAGACACTATTGTTCTAGGTACCTTTATGTGCTCCCTGTATGCTCAGAACTAAAGAGAACGGCGTAATGCGATCGACGGGCATACTAGAATATGTTCAAATGTGTGTTAAATCTTATGGGACTTAACTGCTAAGGTAATCAGTCCCTAAGCTTACACACTACTTAACCTAAATTATCCTAAGGACAAACACACACACCCACGCCCGAGGGAGGACTCGAACCTCCGCCGGTACCAGCCGCACGGTCCATGACTGCAGCGCGTCAGACCGCTCGGCTAATCCCTCGCGGCGGCATACTAGAGACACTGCCCAACACACCTGAGAAAAACTTCATCGGATTTTCACTGTGGTTTCCATTTCGCGACCGATCGTTCCTTACTTTCCGAGGCCGCACGTGATTAGCCGAGCGGTCTCAGGCGCTGCAGTCATGGACTGTGAGGCTGGTCCCGGCGGAGGTTCGAGTCCTCCCTCGGGATTGGGGGTTTGTGTTTGTCCTTAGGATAATTTAGGTTAAGTAGTGTGTAAGCTTAGGGACTGATGACCTTAGCATTTAAGTCCCATAAGATTTCACACACATTTGAACATTTTTTTTTAACTTTCCGAATAATCCTCGTAGTTCAAAAATTGCCATCATGTAACTTTTCCAATGCAAAAACTATATCACTCTCATATTATGATGAATCTCTCACGATGAGAAGTATTTTAACCATAACTGCAGTTGGAGTAACATTAAAAGTTTCATAGTCCCTGCAGTCGCACTATCCTCTGTGCCCTCGGTGGCTCAGATTGATAGAGCGTCTGTCATGTAAGCAGGAGATCCCGGGTTCGATCCCCGGTCGGGGCACACATTTTCACCTGTCCCCGTTGATATATATCAACGCCCGTCAGCAGCTGAAGGTATTAAAAATTAATTCTAATTTCGATTTAAAAGTTTCATGTCTGTTGCAATTGGTTGGACAGTACATGGACAGTTATTTCTGTTAGTAGATGATACTGGAGTAGAAAGTCCGATGATGTCCCATATGCGCTCGATTAGAGACAGATCTGATGATCCAACAGGCCAAGGAAACATGCCAAAACTCTGTACAGCGTGTTGGTTGCAACGGTGGTATGTGGACGAGCGTTCTCCTGTATAAGAACACTCACTGGTATGCTACTGAATCGGCAGACTGGCGTACAGATTTGCAGTCACTGTGCCTGGGGTAATCAAGAGAGTGTTCCTACTGTTGTACGAAATCGGATAACTCCAGGGGTAGGTCCAATCAGGTTGGTTCCAGGACCTCAACTGGCCTGCTTCTAGCCAACCCATCACTGGCACCGAGGCAGAATCAGATTTCATCAGAAAATACAATAGACCTCCACCCTGCCCTACAATGAGCTCTCGCTTGGCACCACTGAAGGCGCAAGTGGCGGTGGTGCGGGGTCAGTGGGTGTGTGCTACAGGGTCCTTGAAGTAACCGATCTGTAACTGTTCGTTGTGTCACTGTTGTGCCAACTGCTGCTGCAAATGCAGTCGGTACGCCAGAGCCATAGCCTAACACGATGGTCTTCACACACATCCATGCCCTAGGCAGGATTCGAACCTGCGACCGTAGCGGTCTCGCGCTTCCAGACTGAAGCGCCTAGAACCGCTCGGCCACTTCGGCCGGCGGCTGTCTGTAACCACGTCTTTTTGTGATCGTATATTCTTGTGACCACCGCTGCCAGCAATCACGTACACTGGCTACATTCCTGCCATGCCTTTCTGCAATATAGCAGAAGAAACATCCAGCTTATCATAGCCCTATTACACGACCTCGTTCAAACTCAGTGAGATACTGATAATTTCACCTTTGTCGCCTTAAAGCTAATCTTGACTACCACAACTCATCAGGTCCAATCTCAAAGGTAACTAACACTCACGACCGTTACAGCGTGTATTTAAAGCCAACCTGATTTCCATCCTCATAGTTACGCTTCTAGCGCCACTCTTATGCATCTGACGCAATATTTGAATAGACATCCTCTTTCAGATGTAGAAACACACCTGCCAACTTTGGCTCACGTCGCACGACTCCTTCTTGGCGTTGTGATTTTTTTTTCCGTCGCTGTGGTTGGGATGGCATCTTACTACTTTATATGGATCGCAATCATTCACCCAGTAGATGAAGTTGTCCATATCCATATAAAGTAACTTTGGATCTGCAAAATTAGTTTTCACAAACCCGTAATGAAAATGGGACATGTGAAGTATAAAGATACAAAGGTAAACAGGCTTTGTGAATTCTACCAAAACCTTAGCCATCTCCTGGGCGACAAATTCTCTGTTTAAAATTGTAGCCCTTTTAAAATTTTGCCTGGCGATATAATCCACTGAACCTTAATGCTCATCCCAGCAGGTGACTAAGAGAATTTTGGAATGGTTTCTAAGAAGCTCCATTCATTTACCTAAAATTGGATTGTCCATTAGTTTAAAAAAAAACTTTTTAAAGTCAAAATGGCTCTGAGCACTATGGGACTTAACATCTGAGGTCATCAGTCCGCTAGAACTTAGAGCTACTTAAACCTAACTAACCTAAGGACATCACACACATCAATGCCCGAGGCAGGATTCGAACCTGCGACCGTAGGGGTTGCGCGGTTCCAGACTGAAGCGCCTAGAACCGCTCGGCCATCGGCGGGTGGCTTTTAAAGTAACACGTCCCAGAAGCTCTCTTGTCGGTGTTAATATCAGTACTCTCTTTCAGTCAGTGTGACTCTTTGACGGATATAGCGCGGATGATTCTAATCAATTTCATCCCCAATATGATGCACTATTGGAGTTTATTAATGCGTTATGTTTCTCTGTTGACTCTCCAGCAAAATGATCAGCTTTGGGAGGGGACTGTTTCGCGAAGATACTTGCTTCAGACATAGCAGAAAATTGCTATGTGCGCCATGTGAGTTACGGGTGTCTCACGAAAGACGCCTGGGAGGGGATCGCAGGTCACGCGGTGCGTTTGCCGGCTGTTGCCGCTGCGTCTGCCGGTCGCCGCTATGCGTAGTTCTAAGACACGAATACTTTGTGCCTACACTGGGGGACTGAATATGCTGGTATTTTCTTTTGAGCTTTTTGCCAAGTTTGATCCCTTCAAATATACACTCCTGGAAATGGAAAAAAGAACACATTGACACCGGTGTGTAAGACCCAAAATACTTGCTCCGGACACTGCGAGAGGGCTGTACAAGCAATGATCACACGCACGGCACAGCGGACACACCAGGAACCGCGGTGTTGGCCGTCGAATGGCGCTAGCTGGGCAGCATTTGTGCACCGCCGCCGTCAGTGTCAGCCAGTTTGCCGTGGCATACGGAGCTCCATCGCAGTCTTTAACACTGGTAGCATGCCGCAACAGCGTGGACGTGAACCGTATGTGCAGTTGACGGACTTTGAGCGAGGGCGTATGTGGGCATGCGGGAGGCCGGGTGGACGTACCGCCGAATTGCTCAACACGTGGGGCGTGAGGTCTCCACAGTACATCGATGTTGTCGCCAGTGGTCGGCGGAAGGTGCACGTGCCCGTCGACCTGGGACCGGACCGCAGCGACGCACGGATGCACGCCAAGACCGTAGGATCCTACGCAGTGCCGTACGGGACCGCACCGCCACTTCCCAGCAAATTAGGGACACTGTTGCTCCTGGGGTATCGGCGAGGACCATTCGCAACCGTCTCCATGAAGCTGGGCTACGGTCCCGCACACCGTTAGGCCGTCTTCCGCTCACGCCCCAACATCGTGCAGCCCGCTTCCAGTGGTGTCGCGACAGGCGTGAATGGAGGGACGAATGGAGACGTGTCGTCTTCAGCGATGAGTGTCGCTTCTGCCTTGGTGCCAATGATGGTCGTATGCGTGTTTGGCGCCGTGCAGGTGAGCGCCACAATCAGGACTGCATACGACCGAGGCACACAGGGCCAACACCCGGCATCATGATGTGGGGAGCGATCTCCTACACTGGCCGTACACCACTGGTGATCGTCGAGGGGACACTGAATAGTGCACGGTACATCCAAACCGTCATCGAACCCATCGTTCTACCATTCCTAGACCGGCAAGGGAACTTGCTGTTCCAACAGGACAATGCACGTCCGCATGTATCCCGTGCCACCCAACGTGCTCTAGAAGGTGTAAGTCAACTACCCTGGCCAGCAAGATCTCCGGATCTGTCCCCCATTGAGTATGTTTGGGACTGGATGAAGCGTCGTCTCACGCGGTCTGCACGTCCAGCACGAACGCTGGTCCAACTGAGGCGCCAGGTGGAAATGGCATGGCAAGCCGTTCCACAGGACTACATCCAGCATCTCTACGATCGTCTCCATGGGAGAATAGCAGCCTGCATTGCTGCGAAAGGTGGATATACACTGTACTAGTGCCGACATTGTGCATGCTCTGTTGCCTGTGTCTATGTGCCTGTGGTTCTGTCAGTGTGATCATGTGATGTATCTGACCCCAGGAATGTGTCAATAAAGTTTCCCCTTCCTGGGACAATGAATTCACGGTGTTCTTATTTCAATTTCCAGGAGTGTAGTTGCTATAATTAGACGAGATAGGGGAGGCCTTAGAAGGAAGTCTGAGAAAATTTCTGTGCCGTTTGGCACTTCAGACTGGTGTGTGAAGACCATCAGCTCACAGAGATGTACATAACCTGAAACTGAAACTATACAAAATAATGGTAGAGCATCAAATGCGGAACTCAGATACTGTTGCTCAACGTCGTTATTGCAACTGGCTGGTACAGTCTGTACACGATGGGCAAGTTGATCCTGGGATGGTTTTTTTTCTGATGGAACATGGCTACATTTGGCAGGGTACATAAATTCTCAGAACAATCGACGTTGGAGCTCCGAAGGTCCTCGAGAATTACACTAACGACCTCTGCATGATGTGAAAACAGGTGTGTGGTGCGCACTTGTACTGCTTGAGTGCTTGGGATTCGCACCAGGTCAGAAGTGGGCTGCTAGACTTTTTACCTATAGGGCTGAACATCATGTAAGTGTTACAGAGATGCTTTGGGAAATGAAATAGGATTCCCTGGAGGAAAGGCGTGGCTCTTTTAATGAAAGACTATTTGGAAAATTTTGAGAACTGGCAACTGAAGCTAACTGCTGAATGATTCCACTGCCGCCAATATACATTGTACGTATGCACCATAAAGATAAGATACGAGAAGTTAGTGTTCATACGGAGACATATAGATGGTCTTTTTCTCTTGCTCTATTTCCGAGTGGAACAAGAAAGGAAATGATTAGTAGTGGTGTCGTACAGTGGCTTGCACAGTATCTATGTAGATCCAGTTAGTGTTTTCACAGGTAGAGCCCAGTCAAATTTTGAGTACATAACAATCTAATTTTATGAAATAATGAATGAGCTGTTACATTTTAGACATCATGTTTAGAAAAAACTCAAATTTCATAGTTAACTATCTCAATTTTTACCACAGTTTTTAATAGATTTGGAAAATTCTAGCATTTCATACACCCGTAAGTATAGTTTGTATGTTGTGCAAAATTCATCGAAGAATCTCTCTTACTTATGAAGAAAAACGTAGCTATAGCAACAAATGCAGCCAATAATAAGTAAAAAAACGATGAAATTTCGTAAGTAAAAAAATAATTTTGTTATTTTTTAGAACTTCCACTACTATGAATGTGAATTCTGACTCCTTCCTGGTCTTGATGACAGAGTTTTATGAATTTATTTGTAAAAATATAGACAGTGGGAATCAATATGTCCTGTGGGGCCTCTCCTGCTCCAAGCAGGCCCGTTTGACGTCCTACTCCCCTTAAAGTATATTTGAAGCCTGTATTTGTTCATGAATATTGTTTCTTATTTACATCCAAACCTCAGTTTACGAAACATCTGCAAAGTAATGTCTTGCATGTTGGATTGTGGAGATCTCAAACTACTGTCTCCATCATGATTCAATAATGGATCTTTTTCAAAGTTCTGAAATGACTGATATGATTTCATTTGTGGGTATTCCTGGTGGTGTCTGATGCTGTGATTAGCTATAACCGTTCTATTATTTCATTGGGGTCGACATAAACACATCAAAAAAAGTTTCGCATCACCCCAGTTCCAAGAATTCCAGAAGATAGACGTTGACTGTGAATATTGTATTACAGACACAGTCCCTTTGACTGTTCAGAGATGTCACTAAACCCGCCCTAAGATGTAAACAACCATGCATGAACAGCGCCTATTAGAAGGCGGGGGTCCGACAGCCGATCAGTTCCAGTCATTCCACCAGGAAGGAGGTACACAGCTCGTGTTGTCTGTAGTTCAACCATGCCTAGACGGTCGATACCGTGGTTCAATTGTGTACGCATTGTTACTTTGTGCCAGGAAGGGCTCTCAACAACGGAAGTGTCCAGGCGTCTCGGAGTGAACCAAAGCGATGTTGTTCGGACATGGAGGACATACAGAGAGACAAGAACTGTCGATGACATGCCTCGCTCAGGCCGTCCAAAGGCTACTACTGCAGTGCATGACCGCTAACTACAGATTATGGCTCGGAGGAACCCTGACAGCAACGCCAACACATTGAATAATACTTTTTGTGCAGCCATAGGACGTCGTGTTACGACTCAAACTGTGCGCAATAGGCTGCATGATGCGCAACTTCACTCCCGACGCCCATGGCGAGGTCCATATTTGCAACCAGGACACCGTGCAGCGCGGTACAGATGGGCCCAAATAGCATACCGAATTGACCGCTCAGGATTGGCATCACGTTCTCCTCACCGATGAGTGTCGCGTATGCCTTCAACCAGACAATCGTCGGAGACGTGTTTGGTGGCAACCCGGTCAGGCTGAACGCCTTAGACACACTGTCCAGCGAGTGCAGCGAGGGGGAGGTTCCCTGCTGTTTTGGGGTGGCATTATGTGGTGCCTACGTACGCCGCTGGTGGTCATGGAAGACTCCGTAACAGCTGTACGATACGTGAATGCCATCCTCCGACCGATAGTGCAATCAAATCGGCAACATATTGGCGAGGGATTCGTCTTTATGGAAGACAATTCGTGCCCCCATCGTGCACATCTTGTGAATGACTTCCTTCAGGATAACGACATCGCTCGACTAGAGTGTCCAGTATGTTCTTCAGACATTAACCGTATCGAACATGGTTCAAATGGCTCTGAGCACTATAGGACTAAACACCTGAGATCATCAGTCCCCTAGAACTTAAGAGTGTCCCGCATGTTCTCCAGACATGAACCCTATCGAACATGCCTGAGATAGACTGAAAAGGTCTCTGTATGGACGACGTGACCCACCAACCACTCTGAGGGATCCTACGCATAATGGCCATTGAGGAGTGGGACAATCTGGACCAACAGTGCCTTGATGAACTTGTGGACAGTACGCCACGACAAATACAGGCATGCATCAGTGCAAGAGGACGTACTACTGGGTATTAGAGGTATTGATGTATACAGGAATCTGGACCACCACCTCTGAAACTCTCGCTGTACGGTGGTACAACATGCAATGTGTGGTTTTCATGAGCAATAAAGAGGGCGGAAATGATGTTTATGTTGATCTATATTCCAGTTTTCTGTACAGGTATCGGAACTCTTGGAAACGAGGTGATGCAGAACTTTTTTGATGTCTGTAATATTCAGGGTGTAAAGGATATAAGTGCAGGTCTTTTTATTAGTGACTAAGAACTATCTACTGAAGAACATTACATCAGTATTTTTGTCATTTGTGAACTTATATTACAGCTATTACAAGTCATATGTCCTTAGGTTGGTTAGTACCTCCAGTTTATGCGGCAAGAGCAAGGCCTTAATGGTCATTTTACCTTGGGCAGCAGGTCAGTTCTTGCAATGTGTACACAAAACAGTTTGTCTATACTGAAAGTTGTAGATCACATAGTGGAACAGTTATGACTGTGCAGAAAACATCAGGTGGTGAATTATACGATGTGGTTGTGGCAAGACTATTAGATACAGAGAAGAAACCGCCAACACACTGATGTGTACATATTAAGAAACCACATATAAAAACATCTGCACTTATACATGTTACCACCTGTATATTTCGCAGAGATAGATTGTCCATTTTTTATGCTGAATGTCGGTAGATTTCAAGCGCTATGTATAAATGTTAATGCAAGTTTAATAATATATTGGAATTTCCTACTGGAGTTTTTTTATTCCTCATTCTGTGGAGAATATTAGATCCACTACACCATGAGTTCTTTCAAATTCTCTATCTCCAACATGTAATGCATGCTTTGTTGAGCTAATAGGCTATAGGCTTTACAGTTCATCCTCACTGACTCCATATGTCCCACTTATCTCTCTATCATTATGACGGTTAGTGAAATCGATAATGATCTATATATTTCCTTCTTTTACTCTTCTGTCTCCATCCACTTTATCATGAGTGTGCAGGAGACGTTTCAGACTTTCTCTTACAGGCTTAAACATTTCTGAAACAGCATAGATTTCCTTTTAACTCTCCTTGTTTTATAATTTTCTGTTTAACGCTCTTGACCACAGAAATTTCGAACAGAATTTCCGGTTTCAGGTATGCAACACTCATCTTCCGAATTTACAATCTCGACCAACAGTGCCTTGATGAACTTGTGGACAGTATGCCACGACGAATACAGGCATGCATCAATGCAAGAGGATGTGCTACTGGGTGGGAAAAGAAGAAACACATTACTACCTACTACAATAATAGATTAAAGAGTATAGACAGAAAATTTAACATAAACAATGTGTACCTGTCATTCTGCTGCACAGCAACAAATCCTAACCATGTAAAAATAATATGAGTCAAGAATGGCACACATACTTGGCAGCAAGTTTCGAACCACTTCATTCATTCTCAAGTCTGACCTACTGATGCTACAAAACTAGTATATGGTTGTCAGTTAACAGTGAATTCAAATACGGAATTACGATGTTAACATTTGAAATGTAACAGAAATTAATTATGTTACTCAGATGTACCTACACTGGAAATACCTGATCTTAACGTCAAACGTCAAAATGGCAATACATGCTTTATAAAGTGATCGTATATGACTGTTGTAATTTGAAGGGCTTATTTCAATAGTGGTACAAGTCCATTTTTGTTCATTCTGAGATACAGAGTTCTAAGTTAAATGAGAGCTGAAAAATGTGTGGTTGAGATACCAAAAATATTCAAGTATATATACTTGAATATTTCTGATATCTCAGCGCTCATTTAACTTTAGGACTCTGTATCTCAGAATGAACAAAAATGGACTTGTACCACTATTGAAATAAGCCCTTCGTATGCATGTGCCTTCTTAGCAAGTGAGAATACAACTGAAGACCAGCACAACAAGAATACCAGGAAACTTTCAATGAAGCCAGTCTTACGTACAGGCACACGTCTGCAGTCAGTTGGGCAAGTCACATTTTACATGAGGATGCGTCGAAGCACATTTATTGATCTTTTCATTAATGTAGTAAATGTCAATGAAAATGTACAGGTATTATACAAGTACAAATAATAGTGTCGTTCATACATGCTTACATATTTGGATATGAGACAAGCATTTCATCTTCAAGTGCGCTTCCACGGCCAATCGGTGCATTGAAATAAATAAGAAGCATCAGAGTGGCATCATTAACCACATTAACCTCAATATAAAATATAGATGAAAAATAAATAAATAACATTACATTTGTTTCTCCATTACAAATTTTGCGTCAAATGTTCGGATGGTTGCCATCTAAAAATTTACATACATAAAACAATAGGATTAACACCAAAAGATACATACTACACACATCAAAAAAAGTTTTGTCTCACCACAGTTCCGAGAGTTCCGAAACCTGTACAAAAAACTGGAATAGAGATCAACATAAACATCATTTCCGCCCTTTTCATTGCTCATGAAAACCACACATTGCATGTTGTACAACCATACAGCAAGACCTTCTGAGGTGATGGTCCAGATTGCTTTACACACCGGTACCTCTAATACCCGGTAGCACGTCCTCTTGCATTGTGGCATGCCAATATTCGTCGTGGCATACTATCCACAAGTTCATCAAGACACTGTTGGTCCAGATTGTCCCACTCCTCAACGGCGGTTCGGCGTGGATCCCTCAGAATGGTTAGTGGATCACGTGGCCCATAAACAGTCCTTTTCAATCTAGCCCAGGCATGTTCAATAGGCCGGCCGGTGTGGCCGAGCGGTTCTAGGCGCTTCAGTCTGGAACCGCGCGAACGCTACGGTCGCAGGTTCGAATCCTGCCCCGGGCCTGGATGTGTGTGATGTCCTTAGGTTAGTTAGGTTTAAGTAGTTCTAAGTTCTAGGGGACTGATGACCTCAGATGTTAAGTCCTATAGTGCTCAGAGCCATTTGAACCATGTTCGATACGGTTAATGTCTGAAGAACATACTGGACACTCTAGTCGAGCGATGTCGTTATCCTGAAGGAAGTCATTCAAAAGACGTGCACGATGGGGGCGCGAATTGTCGTCCATGAAGACGAATCCCTCGCCAATATGCTGCCGATATGGTTGCACTATCGGTCGGAGGATGCATTCACGTATCGTAAAGCCGTTACGGCGCCTTCCATGACCACCAGCGGTGTACGTCGGCACCACATAATAACGCCCCAAAACAGCAGGGAACCTCCACCTTGGTGCTCTCTCTGGACTGCGTGCCTAAGGCGTTCAGCCTGACCGGTTTGCCACCAAACACGTCTCCGACGATTGTCTGGTTGAAGGCATACGCGACACTCATCGGTGAGGAGAACGTGATGCCAATCCTGAGCGGTCAATTCGGTATGCTATTTGGGCCCATCTGTACCGCGCTGCACGGCGTCGTCGTTGCAAAGATGGACCTCGCCATGGGCGTCGGGAGTGAAGTTGCGCATCATGCAGCCTGTTGCGCACAGTTTGAGTCGTAACACGACGTCCTATGGCTGCACAAAAAGCATTATTCAATGTGTTGGCGTTGCTGTCAGGGTTCCTCCGAGCCATAATCTGTAGTTAGCGGTCATGCACTGCAGTAGTAGCCTTTGGACGGCCTGAGCGAGGCATGTCATCGACAGTTCTTGTCTCTCTGTATCTCCTCCATGTCCGAACAACATCGCTTTGGTTCACTCCAAGACGCCTGGACACTTCCGTTGTTGAGAGCCCTTCCTGGCACAAAGTAACAATGCGTACACAATTGAACCACGGTACCGACCGTCTAGGCATAGTTGAACTATAGACAACACGAGCTGTGTACTTCCTTCCTGGTGGAATGACTGGAACTGATCGGCTGTCGGACCCCCGCCGTCTAATAGCCGCTGTTCATGCATGGTAGCCGGCCGGAGTGGCCGAGCGGTTCTAGGCGATACAGTCGGGAGCCGCGCGACCGCTACGGTCGCAGGTTCGAATCCTGCTTCGGGCATGGATGTGTGTGATGTCCTTAGGTTAGTTAGGTTTAAGTAGTTCGAGGTTCTAGGGGACTGATGACCTCAGATGTTAAGTCCCATAGTGCTCAGAGCCATTTTTAACCATGCATGGTTGTTTACATCTTAGGGCGGTTTTAGTGACATCACTGAACAGTCAAAGGGACTGTGTCCGCGAAAACTATCCACAGTCAACGTCTGTCTTCAGGAATTCTGGGAACTGGGGGTGCTGCAAAACTGTTTTTGATGTGTGTGTTATTACAGACAAGACAATTTCAATGTGCTCGCATATGATGAGATGTCATAAAGGTTCTGTGCCATGAGATGCTGTTTTATTAGGCTTGTGTAACTGTTGTTTACACAACTTATTTGTTAAAGAAACATTATGTATTGTTTTCAAATGTTTATGTATGTAAACTTTTAGCTGACAACCATGTCTACATTGATGTAAAAGATGAAATTGAGCAACAAATGTGGTTTTGTTTATTTATGTTTTATTGTTTATTTTATATTGACTGTGACTGGTTAAAAATAAGAGCTCTGCGATGCCTTTTATTTAATTTGATGTGCCAATTGGGCACGTACGTAAACATTAATATATTCCAATAAGTAACCGTGTACACATAACACTATTATTTGTATTTGTCTAATATTTACACATTTACCATTGACATTTACTACACTGATGAAAAGATTAGTACAGTTGCCTCAACATACCCACATTTAAAACGCGGCATATTCATTGTGTGCGGATGCGGGCCTGTACAGGAGGCGCCACACTAGCGCCACCGAAAGTTTTCAGGTACTATTGGCTGATTCTCACCTGCTAAATGGGCACATCTGCGATTATGTTACAAAGTTACGCCTCTTTGATGTTTGTTATTAAGATCCGGCACTTACAGAGTATTTATGTCTGAATATGAATGATTAATTTATGTTACGTTCCAACTATTTATATTTTAATTCCACATTTGTGTTCACTGACAACATTGTACAATTTTTTTAAAAAATTTTGTATCCTACGTAGGTGAGGCTTGAGAGTGAACCAGTTGGTCCGAAACTAGTAGCCAAACATTTGTACTGCAACTGATACAGATTTCTTAATAAATGCTTCATGAAATATTAAAAAGGATGCTGGCCCTGTATCAACGAAATTTTGAAACCGAATAAAACAAAATAAAATAAAACGTATGTAATATATCAAGAGACACTTAGCAAGTATCGCACAGTCGAACAATTAGCAGCGGGTGTACGGCAGAGCCGGCCGGTGTGGCCGAGCGGTTCTAGGCGCTTCAGTCTGTAACCACGCGACCGCTATGGTCTCAGGTTCGAATTCTGCCTCGGGCCTGGATGTGTGTGATGTCCTTAGGTTAGTTAGGTTTAAGTAGTTTTAAGTTCTAGGGGACTGATGACCTCAGATGTTAAGTCCCATAGTGTTCAGAGCCATTTGAACCATTTTTGTATGGCAGAGATACCGTAAACAGAACAGTGCTACATTTCTTAGAGACAATTAGAATGGATTAGTGCAGAAAGGCAATAAAATGGTCGAACCCTTTCTTGATACAATTCGAAAGTGAACGCGCAGACCTTTGAATTGACAGAAAATCCAGAAACGGACTGAGGCATGCTCAGAGAAATGGAAAATAGAGCTCTAGATATTTTTCTATTCGGAATTACTGCGGAATATTCGCGTAGAATCTCTATGGAAAATACGGATGATTTAGTTTCAGCACTTCGCATTGGCACTCACTTGCAGGAAATCGATATTGCTACGAAAGTATGCAATTATTCGCGAATCTTTGCTTCTGAAAAAAATGTTATCGTTGTGGGAAGAAGTAAATTTGAAGGCGCAATATCCCTAGTCAGAGTGTTGTAGTTGTGAACGCTTTGGACACAAGGTAAACGAATCCAGATGTAAGAAGCAGGTTAAATGAAACGAAAAGAAGCAGTCATTAAACACGAACGGGAATGTTTCTTCTGTTGGGAAACAAAACTACAAACACTTGTGAAGAGACGGATTGCTGTTTGATGAGTTAGTTCAGGGCAAGGAACATAAATTCCTGGTAGACGTTGGTGCACATCCGTGTATCATTAAACTGGACCTTGTGGACAGGAGGAGAAAGATGTTTGGAGATTTGTGGTAATGTCTTATTGGACCAAACTGCTGAGGTCATCGGTCCCTAAGCTTACGCACTACTTAATCTGACTTAAACTTACTTACGCTAAGAACAACTCACACACACCCATGCCCCAGGGAGGACTCGAACCTCCGATGGAGGGAGCCGTACGGACCGTGACAAGATGCCTCAGACCGTGCGGCTACTCCGCATGGCGACAGGAGGAGACTAAGCACTTCAAGGTATGGATACAATGATGTGCAGTCATTGGGGACAACACGGTTCGGCTTTAGGATAGGATCTAAAGTGTTTCGTGAGCACATGAAAGTTCTACCGACTAAGGGACAGGGATATTTCGCGATTCTTGGACTTGACTTCCTTGATGGATATCGTGCCAAAATTGATCTTTGGCAGTGCACACTAGAACTTTGCGGGAATTCATTTCCAATGGATGCAATAGCTGCAAATCTTTCTATGTTAGAAGGCACACCGATTCCTAAAGTGCCACCAACTGAACTGTGAACATGTGCATTAAGTATATTTTCTCATGACAAAGTTCCAAGACGTACGTGCAAGTCGGTTTGGGTAACTATAGATGCTAATGTATTACAACAAGTATTATGTGTGGCGGAGTCACTGCAGAAGTATGAAGCATTACACTAAGGTGACAAAAGACGTGGGATACCTCCTAATATCGTGTCGGACCTCTTTTTTCCAGGCGTAATGCAGCAACTTGACACGGAACGGACTTAACAAGTCGTTGGAAGTTCCCTGCAAAAATATTGAGCTATGCTGCCTCTAGAACCGTCCGTAATTACGAAAGTGCTGCTAGTGCAGTATTTTGTACATAAAATGATGTCCCGTAAATTTTCGATGGGATTCGTAACAGGCGATCTTGGTAACCATCTCATTCGCTCCAATTATCCAAAATGTTCTTCAAACTCGCGAACTGTTGTGTCCCGGTGACATGGCGCAATCTCATCCATAAAATTTTCATCGTCGCTTGGGAACATGAAGTCCAGGAATAGTTGCAGATGGTCACCAAGTAGCCAAACATAACCATTTCCAGTTAATGATCTAGTCCAATCCATGTACACATAGCCCACACCGTTAGGGAGCCACTGCAAGCTTGCACAGTGCTTTGTTGACAACTTGGGTCCATGGATTCATGGGGCCTATGCCACACTCGAACCCTGTCATCAGCTCTTACCAACTGAAATCGGAATTCGTCTGACCAGCTATGGTTTTCCAGTCGTCTAGGGTCCAGCCCATATCGTCACGAGCCTAGAAGAGATGCTGCAGGCGATATCCTGCTGTTATCAAAGTCAATTGCATCGGTCATCTGCTGCTGTAGTCCATTAACGCCAGCTTCCGCAGCACTGTCCTGATGGATACGTTCGTCGTACGTCCCACATTGATTTTTGTTGTTATTCCACGCAGTGTTGCTTGTCTGTTACCACTGACAGCTCTACGCAAACGCCACTGTTCTTGATCATTAAGTGAAGGCCGTCGGACTCTGCTTTATCCGTGGTGAGAGGTAATGCCTGAAATGTGGTATTCTCGACACGCTCTTGACAATATGGATATCGGAACACTGAATTCCCTTACGATTTCCGAAATGGAATGTCTCATGTGTCTATCTCCTACTGCCATTCTGCGTCTGTCTGTTAATTGCCGTTGTGAGGCCATAATATCGTCGGAACCTTTTCACGTGAGTCACCTTAGTACAAATGATAGCTGTGATAATGCACTACCGTTACATATCTTGTGGATAATATACTACAGCAATCTATGTATGTGCATATCGCTATCCCATGACTTCAGTCACCTCGATGTAGATGAAAGGCATTCTTTTATATGCTGAAGTTTCCGGTAAGCTAGAATAATTTTGTGATAGAATGGATGATGTGGATCTTCAGAAGGGATTAACAGTAGTAATTTTAGAGATAGTCGATGAGGATGATATCAGTAGATCAACAGATGATCGATCATATTCTCAAGAAAACTGTCAGTGCATCTGCAGTACATGCCAAGGTTCATCACTTGAAAGACAGAGAACGGGAAGCCATGGAAACATTGTTGTTAAAATGCTCAGACTTGTTTAATTCAGATCGTCCGTTGCCAGCAACATCCATAATGTAATGCTGCATTCCAACAGGCGATAAAACACCGATCTAAAAGAAGCCATATACACTCCTGGAAATGGAAAAAAGAACACATTGACACCGGTGTGTCAGACCCACCATACTTGCTCCGGACACTGCGAGAGGGCTGTACAAGCAATGATCACACGCACGGCACAGCGGACACACCAGGAACCGCGGTGTTGGCCGTCGAATGGCGCTAGCTGCGCAGCATTTGTGCACCGCCGCCGTCAGTGTCAGCCAGTTTGCCGTGGCATACGGAGCTCCATCGCAGTCTTTAAACACTGGTAGCATGCCGCGACAGCGTGGAAGTGAACCGTATGTGCAGTTGACGGACTTTGAGCGAGGGCGTATAGTGGGCATGCGGGAGGCCGGGTGGACGTACCGCCGAATTGCTCAACACGTGGGGCGTGAAGTCTCCACAGTACATCGATGTTGTCGCCAGTGGTCGGCGGAAGGTGCACGTGCCCGTCGACCTGGGACCGGACCGCAGCGACGCACGGATGCACGCCAAGACCGTAGGATCCTACGCAGTGCCGTACGGGACCGCACCGCCACTTCCCAGCAAATTAGGGACACTGTTGTTCCTGGGGTATCGGCGAGGACCATTCGCAACCGTCTCCATGAAGCTGGGCTACGGTCCCGCTCACCGTTAGGCCGTCTTCCGCTCACGCCCCAACATCGTGCAGCCCGCCTCCAGTGGTGTCGCGACAGGCGCGAATGGAGGGACGAATGGAGACGTGTCGTCTTCAGCGATGAGAGTCGCTTCTGCCTTGGTGCCAATGATGGTCGTATGCGTGTTTGGCGCCGTGCAGGTGAGCGCCACAATCAGGACTGCATACGACCGAGGCACACAGGGCCAACACCCGGCATCATGGTGTGGGGAGCGATCTCCTACACTGGCCGTACACCACTGGTGATCGTCGAGGGGACACTGAATAGTGCACGGTACATCCAAACCGTCATCGAACCCATCGTTCTACCATTCCTAGACCGGCAAGGGAACTTGCTGTTCCAACAGGACAATGCACGTCCGCATGTATCCCGTGCCACCTAACGTGCTCTAGAAGGTGTAAGTCAACTACCCTGGCCAGCAAGATCTCCGGATCTGTCCCCCATTGAGCATGTTTGGGACTGGATGAAGCGTCGTCTCACGCGGTCGGCACGTCCAGCACGAACGATGGTCCAACTTAGGCGCCAGGTGGAAATGGCATGGCAAGCCGTTCCACAGGACTACATCCAGCATCTCTACGATCGTCTCCATGGGAGAATAGCAGCCTGCATTGCTGCGAAAGGTGGATATACACTGTACTAGTGCCGACATTGTGCATGCTCTGTTGCCTGTGTCTATGTGCCTGTGGTTCTGTCAGTGTGATCATGTGATGTATCTGACCCCAGGAATGTGTCAATAAAGTTTCCCCTTCCTGGGACAATGAATTCACGGTGTTCTTATTTCAATTTCCAGGAGTGTAGAATAATAAAGTACCTACAACAACTGGTACATAAATTTGCAGGTCAACATCTAACTGAAGGCATTACTGAACACAGCAATAGTCCCTGGTCAGCCTGGTCATTGTGCCAAAAAGGTCATCCAATGGAACCAAGGATTCTATATTGTGTTGCGACTACAATTTCCTAAATGCACGCTTATCCAATCCTGAACATCACGGAAACATTAGATGATTTGGGACAATGTAAATATTTTTCGCCAAAGAACCTTAGAAGTGGTTATAATCAACTTGAAATATGTCCAGAAGACAGACCCAGAAAAGCATTCGCAGCTCTCTGAGGTCGTTATCAATAACGCAGGATGTTATTTGAATTAAAAATGCTCCTGCAACATTCCAACGCTTTTCATATGAGTACGTCACATGCTGAAACCAAAAATGTGTATAGCGTACCTTTACAGGATAGTAGTTTGTTCAAGAAACTTAGAAGGGCATTTTAAACACTTGGATGTAGTTTTCAGCACACTGAGAACATCACATCTTACACTTAGCGTAGAGAAGTGCCATTTTGCTGAAACGAAAGTTAATTACCTCGGGTATTTCTGAGTCAAGACGAAGTGAGGTTTGATCCCCACCTCACGTCAGCTATGTGTGATTTTGCAACACCACAGACAACAAAACGCTTGCAATCGTTATAAGCTTATGTAACTAATACCGTAAATTTGTAAAGGGATTAGCAGAAATTGCGCAACCATTAAGTCAGTTACTTCAAAAGGGTGTTAAGTTTCAGTGGTCGACAAAGCGTCAGGAAGCTTTTCAGAAACTGAAGAAAAACTTTTAACAGATTCTGTGTTAGTATTTCTTGAGTTCGATAAGTAAGTAAGTAACAAGGTGTTACACTGTGTTCAGAATCAGAATTACAATACAAAGCAACACCCAATGGCATATACATCTAGAGAGTTGAACAACACTGAACAAAATTACTCAGCAACCGAGAAAGAGATGTTGGTAGTAATATATGGGGTTTCTTATGTACATTGTTATATGTATGTCTGGAAGTTTAAAGTATAATAGATCATCCATCCTTGAAGTAGTTGTTAGGCCATCAAGACCCTTCAAGTCCATTAACAAGATGGGCTCTCAAATTGAGTGAGTTTTATTATGAAGTGGTTCATAAGCTGAGAATAAAACATACCAACACAATTACTCTAAGCAGAAAAGTTGTGGTATTACGGGCATTGGGTAAAAGTCAAGCAGACTGGAAAAAGGCAAAGGCAGCTGACAGCATATGCCAGTTGTTTAAAACACAACCTAAGTTTGTAAGGCAGGAGACTTGATTGTGCAGGTCAATTAAGAGCATTCCATGCATTGTGATTCCTCAACGTTCAGAACTGAAGTATTACAATGGGCATATGATTGAGTATTATCAGTTCATGGGGGTAAGAGGACAACTGATAAACAAGTGCAGGAAGTTTTTGGTAGATAAGTCAGTATGTCAAAAAGCGTGTTCCATGTGCATGGAGAGCAGAATTTTGTCGTCAGAAAATAGAGTTACAGAGGTTACCAGAAGCTGAAGAACCTTTTCAATTGGTAGAACTGGGTGTATTAGGACCTTTCAATAGAATTTCAGTTGGTACAAAGTAAGAACTCATGACGATAAATAATTTTTCAAGATATCCAATAATGGCCACAATTCTGGATCAGAAAAGTAATAGTGTAGCTCACACAATGGTAAACAACTGGTTATTAAAATTTGGCGCTGAGAACAGCATAATTATAGATCAAGAAACTAACTTTGTTTCCGGTCTGAGGAAAGAATTATGTCAGTTACTCAGAATTAAGACGTTACATACAAGCCCATTACATATGAAAGCAAATGAATGAGTGGAAAGAGTTCACCACACAATATCGAAAACGCTGAGCCATTATGTGAATAGCCATCATGTAGACCAGGATACGTGTTTAAGTCTTGTGAGCAGTGCATGTAATTCAAAAGTTCACACAGGAAAAGGTCTTTCACTAGACGAAGTGGTGCATGGAGTACGGATGGTGGGTAGGGGAGTGGGAATGCTGTCACCTTTTGATGTGATTCAGCCAAAATTAGGGACACAAGTTGAACCAGTAAAACATTTCACAAAACAGTTAGGAGAAGTATGGCAGAGGGTCAAACGTGCTAACAGTAAGGTTTGGAAAATCAGGAATGTGTTGGATAATGTGCAAATAAACTGCCACAATAACAAGATAGGGCAGTGGGTATTGCTACCAAACCCTTATACCCCGAAGGGCAAAAGGAAACAGTCAGTAGCGAAGTAATAGGGACCATATCAGTTCACCGAAATGATTTCACTGGTAAATGTAAAACTAAAACTAGCGACATCTGTAGTCAACATCAGTAAAGCCGTTTAAGGAACAGACTGACACACACCACAAGTTACTTCATGATTACCAGAAAAAGAGGTTGCCTAGGAAAGGGTAACATGCACATAATGTACGGTAAGTACTTAAATTTAAGGGAAATTAGGGTGAGTTTACAAGTTTTAAACTTTAGGTGAACTTTGGTTATGTTTGGTTATAAATTAGGGTACTTAGGTTAACATTGATTTGCTAGTCTGTGATTCTGTAGATGTACTCTGGGCTGAAGGAGGGAAGAGATTGATGGTAATTTCTTTTCTCTTTGGTGGTACACTAGCGATGATTTCTAGAAGGATTAACTCGGGCGTAATCTTACTCCACTTTTAGAGAGGGACTTGCCCACAAGGCTACAGCACATGGTAGATGTAATAGAATAATACATCATATGATCAATTAGCATCACTGAGAGAGCTTGAACACTTCTGTGGAATATGGCCATTGGCACTTATGTATCACATGGATGAATCCACGAATCCTCTTATCTAGGAATAATATGACTTACGTATCATTATATCGAGGAAATTTGAAAGCCGCCACTGGGTGGAACTCATGATATTACATCATTTCTACACTGACACGTATGCTATAACTGCTGTTTAAGCTGTATGTTGAATTAAACAATGTTGTTTCATGTCAGTTGGCTGTAATGGCTTTGTGATATCTACACAACCCAAGAAAAGGAATGAGTTACGCATGCCAGGTGGTTATAATCAAACTGACCGTGTTCTGAGTGCTGCAGCTCTGGCTGTATTCATCGCAGGATGTTGACACATCGTAGGTACGTTCAGTAATCTGTGAGCTTTTGGGGTATGATGAAGGAAATAATAGTTGCACTTTGTGCCACCAGGTGAAAATATGGCGCTGTAAGCAGTCAGAATGTGGGATGTTTCCTGTTCTGGAGTCAGTAGGGAGTCCATTACTTGGCACCGCATGTTGAGTTCTTACGTGAAGTGACTGTTGGTGTAAAAGGTTAAGAAGGTTGAAGTGTTCCATACGAAACGCAATGGCTATTGACAAGAAAGACCATGTGCTGCTGGTAAAGTTGTTTTACCAGAGTGGAAGCAATTGCAACATTGCATTACGGGAATGTCATCAACAGAAACAGCTGCGAACAGGCCCATTGCCAATAAATCGACTAAAGAATGTGGTCAAGAATTTGAAGAAATGGGTGAATTATGTGGTGCAGCAAGGAGAGGGGAGCAGCCCGTTGCCACAACAATTGATGAAGTTGCTGTGCTATAGTCGACCATGCAGCACTTGTCTAATTTTGTGCAGCTTGTACTTGCGCTGCGTCAAGGGAACTGTCCATCCCCTGCAACAGTCAAAAGGTTTTAATGGGCATTTTACGCTGGTATCTCTATAAGGTTAAGTATGTGCACCAAATGAAGTCCCAAGATAGGCTACAATGCTGTAACTTTGCCTTCCGTTTTTCGGCATGCTTGAAAATGGATGACATGTGGTCAGGGAATATCTTCTGCATGGAGTGCATGTGCGTGTGTTTGGAGATTACGGGCGCTGAACGCTGAGAGTATTAGCGCCCCATGGACAAGGCACAATTCATTCTGCACGGTGCTGTGAATGCACGGAACCGTCGCATATGGGTTTCTACTCCTCCACATGTTAGTGAGGAACATCCACTGTACTCAGCTTATGTGACTGTGTGGTGTGGTTTTACAAGCTCCTTCATTCTGCTGAAAAAAAAAATTAAATTAAGCTACGATACTCGACACTAGATGCGATAAATGCAAAGCGATACTAATACTTGGTTAATTTAAGCAATGGCAACAAGTGAATACTATAAGTTCTGGACACTGAAGCATCATTCAGTACTTAAAACTCATCCATTAAGTCACTGCTACAGAAAAATGATGACTGTCTGTCGCTGGTGTTTTCAAGAAATGTACCAAGCCCAGACGTCCTAAATAATCTGGAACAAATTATTCCTAAATACGTCACGATGTTGCGACTCGAAGACTACGGATTTCACAAGAAGGAAAGTTCTGTGCTTATTACCTGTTCCAGTGCCTTAAATATAAAAATGTGTGTAAGCTGCTTCTTGAAATTTATAAGGGCGCCATAATTTTAATACAACTCACAATTATTTGTTTCATAAACTACTCGTACATGTTTTACATAAAATTTCACACAGATTTGACAAATTACCTCCAGTGTTTCAGTGTGATTCATGTATTTCTATATATGACTATTGTGACAGCATTTGCAGTTGGAGAGAGAATGAGAATTTAATGAACCACCTCCTATTAAACTCCACTCTGAAGTTTGTAAAAGGGAAGAAGTAAAGTAATTTTCGCCAAGTGAATTATATGTGTATTTCTTTCCTGTAAAAATGTGTAGTTTTCATAGCTTAGCTAGTTAGGGGATATGACAGTAATGGGGTCACTTAATTTTGTTTAAGTACAAGCACCCTACTGAGAGAGCTACAATGACTGCATATTATTATGGATGGTCTACATATCGCTCTAGTTGAAATGAAACCCAGTTTAGAGAGAAAACATGCATTCATTTTCTTTTTTAAACTTCAGTTAATATTTTAGGGTATAAAAATAAGCGCCAGTACGCATATATTTACATAGTAATGTCAGAGAGTGATGATGCCAATCCGTCATACATACTGCGTAAACAGGCACAACACACATCGAAATTAGTAACGAAAAAGTCCTTTGAAGTGTGCTGATGGGTGAGCTTTGTAAGTGCTTACCATACGTTTCCAAGAATACTCACACCAGCTGACATGCTCATCCACAGCGCACTCGATGGTCGAGCTAGCACGCAGAAAGTTTTCGAATATCGATTCCCGAAAATGAGTGCACAGTGCGGTATTCTCGTTGTTTTATGCCCCCACACACATTCTACGACAGCCCAGTAACATCGGAGCCGTTTGAGCGTTGAACATCACACTTATCTTCGAAGAATTCTGAAATAATTTCTACAATTCATGCTACGAAATCGCTGCTTTCAGGCCATTAAATTGGGGAGTTTCAAACATTACCACTATGCTGAACTCATTAGAGAACATGTCTACAACAACACGTTAACTCCAACTCAAATTCAGACTGTACGTCGCAGAGAATAACATCAGTTTAATAGGCGGGGAGATACGTGGTAACTGCGCTATCGGAAGTGCCGATGATGATGATGGTGGCAATTCTAAGGCCTGGAAGAAAATATCTTATATCTGTTGCTGCTGCTGTTCCAATATGTCGTCATTGTGCCGCTGCTACTGTGGTCCATATGCTGGAAACTCGAAGTCGGGGAAATGCTGATCCGATAATCAAGGTAAGCCGACTATGCGCTGCTGTGGTGGTGTAGGCAATGGAAATCCAGGAGAAATGCTGACCCGATAATTAAGGAAAGCCGACAAGGCGCTGCTGCGGGTCTGTAGACAATGAAAATTCAAAGTCTGGGAACAGTTGCTGCGTGCACCGATCCCATAAATCATGTAGCCCGACAGTGTGCTGCTGCTGTGGCAGTATAGACAGTTGCTGCTCCACTGTATCACCAGGAATCCGCTTTGCTTTGGCATACGTAAAAATTTAAATGCACACGAAATGAATTACAATATTGAGCAATGAGAGAAATAGAAGGATTAATAAATCTTATATTCAGATGTGGCAGTCTTCTTCTTCTTTTTATTCTACCTGGGGGTGATGACTGATCTCTTCTGCCACTGACCCTTCATGATGGTGGACTGACGTACACAGGATGAATGATGAGTCCATCTCTTGATGATGGCTATGATACCCTGATAAGTGATGGGTGTAGGTGACAACCTGGACTGGTCATGGGATCAAGTCCCACCAATGGGGTAACTTCCTGCCATTTATGCTGCATCCAGTTGGACTACAGCAGTTGGGGGTGGGGTCTTGAACGCGGTAATTTTGCTTCATGATAAAATGGAAATGAGAGTTTTCCGTCATTGCCCGGGACTCCCCTTACGGGGCAGGTCCGGCCGCCTTGGTGCAGGTCTTATTACATTCGACGACACATTGGGCGACCTGTGCACCAGATGAGGATGAAATGATGATAAAGACAACACAACACCCAGTCCGTGAGCGGAGAAAATCCCCGACCCCGGCGGGAATCGAACCCGGGCCCGTTAGGACAGCAGTCCGTCACGCTGAACATTCAGCTATCTTTTTTCTTTTTTTAATTTCATTTTGTTCGTTTTTGTTCGTTGAATCCGATCGGGGCGGACGTCGTAAGACACCCTTTTAAGTTCGTTGTTGATCTATTAACTCAGTTTTTTTTTTTTTTTTTTTTTTTTTTTTTTTTTTTTTTTTTTTTTTTTTTTACAGAGGGCAGCTAACCCTCTGACCGGACACGCTGAGCTACTGTGGCGGCTGCGACGTAAATTATGTTACTTAAGATAAGGCTAAAAGCTGTTGGTCATAGAGTTATGTAAATATAACTAAGAGCATATGTACCTGGTTTATTTACATCACTAGTCATAAATTACGCCTGCCCAAACATAGCTTTAGAACACAAGTAAGAACTTTTTTAATTTTTTTTACATAAGGGCGCTAGGCCATGTGGCCAGTTTGTTTAGATAAGGAGAACAATGGACCCATTGTTTTTGTACTGGTGCAGAGCTACTCCTTATATACACCTTAGTCTTCTATTGAACAACAAAGACGGTATTAAGCCTATGATCTTGCGCCGTATGAACTCAGGGTGGAGGGTATTTCGAAGAAATTCGATTTTTTCAAGTTCAAAATGTCAGTGGACCTGAAGAGAAGGAACTTGCACCGGTGAAGCTTGAACACTAGCAGATTTTGTAAGAGGGAAACTGATGTATACGTAACGAGGTATTCAAATGTCAAGGCATGGCCTCACCTGAAGAGGCAAAGCTGGTGACGATATGAGGTATGTGCAATAATAAAAGTCAGTGCAGTACTATAGAGGTTCCAGGTTGTCATATTTTGAATTCACTCTGTTTTATACGGTTTATGCATAGCCTGTAATCCTCATTTCTCAACGATGTATTCAAATGCTGACAGAAGAACGTCCAAAGCTGACACCTTCATCGGCATTGTACAATTTTTATTAAATGGTTATTAATTTGTGCCAATTTGTCTTTTACGTCCTCATTCAACTTAATGTGTCTTTAGTACACTACTGGCCATTAAAATTGCTACACCACGAAGATGACGTACTGCAGACGCGAAATTTAACCGACAGGAAGAAGATGCTGTGATATGCAAATGATTAGTTTTTCAGAGCATTCACACAAGGTTGGCGCCGGTGGCGACAGCTACAACTTGCTGATATGAGGAAAGTTTCCAACTAATTTCTCATACACAAACAGCAGTTGACCGGCGTTGCCTGGTGAAACGTTGTTGTGATGCCTCGTGTAAGGAGGAGAAATGCGTACCATCACGTTTCCGACTTTGATAATGGTCGGATTGTAGCCTATCGCGACTGTTATTTATCGTATCGCGACATTACTGCTCGCGTTGATCGAGATCCAATGACTTTTAGCAGAATATGGAATCGGTGGGTTCAAGAGGGTAATACGGAATGCCGTGCTGGATCCCAACGGCCTCGTATCACTAGCAGCCGAGATGACAGGTATCTCATCCGAATGGCTGTAACGGATCGTGCAGCCACGTCTCGATCCCTGAGTCAACCGATGGGGACGTTTGCAAGACAACAACCATCTGCACCAACAGTTCGACGACGTTTGCAGCAGCATGGACTATCAGCTCGGGCACCATGGCTGCGGTTACCCTTGACGCTGCATCACAGACAGGAGCGCCTGCGATGGTGTACTCAACGACGAACCTGGGTGCACGAATGGCAAAACGTCATTTTTTCGGATGAATCCAGTTTACAGCATCATGATGGTCGCATCCATGTTTGGCGACATCGCGGTGAACGCACATTGGAAGCGTGTATTCGTCATCGCCATACTGGCGTATCACCCGGCGTGATGATATGGGGTGCCATTGGTTACACGTCTCGGTCACTTCTTGTTCTCATTGACGGCACTTTGAACAGTGGACGTTACATTTCAGATGTGTTACGACCCGTGGCTCTACCCTTCATTCGATCCCTGCGAAACCCTACATTTCAGCAGGATAATGCACGACCGCATGTTGCAGGTCCTGTACGGGCCTTTCTGGATACAGAAAATGTTCGACTGCTGCCCTGATCAGCACATTCCCCAGATCTCTGACAAATTGAAAATGTCTGTTTCTAACATTCTGCGTGGTGTCTGTTTGTTCTATATCGTCTCTCCCTACCACTTTCGCGCAACGACGCTCTGAGCGTGTTTTTTTTTTTTTTTTTTTTTTTTTTTTTTTTTTTTTAAGGGACTTGACTAGTTTGAACCTGGGACCTGTTGCTGGTAAGGAGACGCCAGACCACACATGACATGTAGAATTCAGAAGAGTTCAGTGAGACTAGCGATGATATAACCAAATACTTAATGATTTTAGCGTCAGCTACACTGCACTCCCTGTAAAAGAATCTTAATACTAACTAAATTTAGTGGAAGGGGTTCAAGGCTTTCCTATTTTTAGTTAGCTGGTAAAATAACGTCGAAAAAGTAGTTAAGTTTACCATTGGAAATTTTATTCTACTCAGAAAACATTGTTTATAAATTGCACTATTGATAAAAGGAAATGTTTTAATACAGGATGGTAAAAACCAACTGCGTTCAACAAAAATGTGAACGAATATTCCCTGAATGGGTTTCCAAGTTCTACAATGGATCGAAGGATGACCTATGCCATATCACATCTATAATCTAGGTTTAAATTAAGTTTCACAAAAGAGAAAACTATCAAAATGGTCTACAGTGACCCTCAATTATCTTTAATTACTTATCTAACTTGTCGTAAATTACAGTGGCTTCTCAATAACTACATAAGAGAAAAATCATCGCGTTTCAAATTTTTACTTCAAGTGGCAAATGTGAACACCATGAGCTTTAATTGACGATCGACACTAGTATTACGCAAAAAGGGGTGTAACAGATGAGACTTCTGCAGTTCTGAGTGAAGCTTTATGCGCTGTTATGCGGCATCGCGTGCGTTCATTACCTTGTCGGTGTTCGTCAGGCGGCGACGGGCAGCACAGCTCCACTCACCTCGCCGTCTCGGAAGCAACTCTCTCCTAACTTCTCCTTACTACAATTTACCGAAGTTGGTTTAAAAAAAACTATCTGGCTGTGTTTTCATCTGACCAATCAGGGTCTCAATGTTAACCTTAAGCTCCGCCTACAAAAATTCTGTCTATCCAATGAGAAACGTTATACTTTTCGTGGTGGGGCAATGTTTTTAAAGTTTGCAACGTAACAGAGACGCGAAAAAGTCTCACGCTAAAACTTACAGCTGGTGTGGTCCTTTTTGTGTTATCGTAAGATCTATACTGTTCTTCTGGAGGGCTCTAGCTTTTAACATGGGCTGGGGGATGGTCCTGACGTAACAGAGACGCGAAAAAGTCTCACGCTAAAACTTGCGGCTGGGGTGTGGTCCTAGCGGTTAGCTGCGACGTGGGTGTCCGTCCCTTATCGTAGGGCCTTCCAGCTTAACACGGTTCTGCTCTCGGCTTCTGTTCTCGTTTCTCCCCTCGGAACTTCCTCTGTCTCACGGTGGGAAGGTATGACGTGCATTTAGGTATTCTTGTGTTAGTCTGTGGTATTCCATTTGCTCACTCGTTACTCGTATTACTTTGGTTAATTTAATGTCACGATTTATTCGGAGCTATGTGACATACTACTGGATTTGCTTATCATGTCAGCGTTTTCATGGAAGGTGTTGGATTTGCCTGACACCTTACATGTTCAATGGTGGTCGAGCAACTGGCTCGTCACAATACGCCAGTCACTACTGTTGATGAACTGTGGTATCGTGTTGAAGCTGCATGGGCAGCTGTACCTGTACACGCCATCCAAGCTGTCTTTGACTCAATGCCCAGGCGTATCAAGGCCGTTATTACGGCCAGAGGTGGTTGTTTTGGGTACTGATTTCTCAGGATCTATGCACCCAAATAGCGTGAAAGTATAATCACCTGTCAGTTCTAGTATAATATATTTGTCCAATGAATACCCGTTTATCATCTGCATTTCTTCTTGGTGTAGCAGTTTTAATGGCCAGTTGTGTATTTAGCAGGTGACATATATAAACGTGGTGCCGATTGATCAGCACGCCACGCTCTTTCATATGAAATGTCATGCAACTCTGTAACTTGCTTGATGTCCACAGCATGTGCATATACCAAAAATATAACAGTTCAGCCGACATCATTCTCAGCTGGAGCTCTCCACACGCATCACATCGGCTGTGAGTCAGTTTGATACTCCCACGTTCGCTGGCAGCATCACCCTCGTTGTCTGACAGACAATGGACCATGCGTAGACGCGAGCGTCCCGTGTGTGGTGTCACATCTTGCTTCAGAAAAGCTCGCTTCTTGAGGTAGTTGTATGATCCTGCGCGGCCGAGCGAACATTATGTTTTTACTTCCCGCTCTGGCGAGCAGTAAAGTTGTGCGTAACGGATGCACCATTGGAAAACGTTGTTTCAGTTACGTTTCAAGAGTTCTGTTAGGCAGGCGGACGGATACCGCTGCGTGGCTTTTGTCGCCACAGCCGCCGCCTTGGACCTTTACACGAGTCATAACACGATCTTCTCACAAATAACCGACATTCAAACGCAGTTATTAAATGAGAAACGCGTTATGTAATATTTTCTTACACATTTATTTCCATATATTTGTGCATTTATTTCGCATGGTCCTCTCTTACATCTATCCAGAAATATTTACTGAGTCCACATATGGTTCCAAAGCAGTATATGACACGACGTATAGTAATGGATACACGCAATTTAGGAAATTTCAGTTTAAGTTATATTAACATCGTATTAAACAATTTTCTCAACATATTCTTGTCAAATTTTATCAATGACAACTAACAGAAACGTATGACAACAGCACAGAAGGACCAGAATGGGATGGGACGTTTACTGGACAACAAAAGAGCGACAAATAATAGGGTAAGATTAGCAAATGAGATGGAAGAAAGGAAACAGAAACAGAAAGGGTGAGAAAAGCACAGGTAGTTTACATGTAACAGAAATATTTGTTCCCTGTTGGTCAGGAAGAAAACCTCTGGTACATGTCGAGAGGGAAGCTACAATGCGATAACAGACAGAGATTTTAATCTCCTCTTGAAGGCAGAGAGATGTCGGATAAAATGAACACTACAGGATAATTCATTCCTCAGTCGTATGACTGAAATGGAAAAGGAGATGAAGAAATATTTAGTGTTATGCAAAGGTACAGCCAAGATTCTGGACGTGTCTAGTCTGTTACTCCAGATATGGAATGATGGTAAGTATTTATATGTGAGAAGATGTAACATTGACTAAGAAGTAGACTGTAGATAACGTTACCCCTATCTGATTTTGTAGTTGCGCTGAAATCTGATCATCTGCATATCCAAGTACGCAGTGCACTTCGTGAAGACTTTAGGTTTCTTGCTCTCTGATTTTTGGTGTTGCAGCTTTAATGGCTAGCTGTGTATACAGGAGCAACAGCGAATTAACGAAATTGTTATTATGCGGCCATGTGTACTTGCAGGTGTGAGACAGCTGTTTCTTTTGCAGGCACTTGCGGCAGCTGTCACTCTGGCAGCGGCCTCTATGCCCAGGAAGCATATCGAACGGAGCTCAAATCTCTCAGCTGCAAATTGCACTCTTGAATGTGAACTGTCGTGCGCGGGATCGACTAAACGCCCAATAGCAGTCCGCACCACGTGCCACTGCCCTCCCTGCTTCTACGAATCCACTTGTAAACAACTGATGAACTCTTTCTTTCATGTGCTTTGCGGTGTCGATGATTCTCTTTTTCTTTAGATGCCAATACACGTTGACACCTGAAATAAGCATCGTCCACAGTCACTACAGTTAGGCTACGTGGTTCATTACACAGCCAAAGACAGGGCCTTTTTAGGCTGAAACTGTGGTGCTTGTGTTAATTTTTACTGTACAAATTATGATTCAATGAATCAGTGACTTCTAAAAAATGAACGGAACTGAAATAATTAAGATATTCAATTAGTTTTATTAACTTTGTTACGAACATCTGTACAGGTTGAGTCATAAATGAGGAAAAATATGTCGTGCAAATTGTTAAACACTGAGCTACAAACATAAATTCGTTTTCCGCATGTTCCTATGTCAATAAATTACAATGCAATTGAATGGTAAAAATCTGGAAATATTAAATGGACTTTTGGGTGTTACTGTGCTCTGACATTGGCCAAGGGGACAGATCGGCAACAGGGCACAACAAGTGAGTGTTGTAGGTAGTCTGTCCGCTCACGAGAAGGCGAGGCGTGCGGCGTCAAGCGACGGTCTGCGTGACACTGCGAGCAATGACAGCGCCCACATCTATCTCGTACCGGTTGCGCTGGCCGGTATTATGTATCGTGGCTAGTTGGCATAGGGAAAGTAACTTGAGGAGGGGCTGCACTACTGTACATTCATGTTTTATTATTTGGTTTTTGTGTCCCAGACATAGATGCAGAATGCAAAATACAACTACACAGGTTCAAATGGCTCTGAGCACTATGGGACTTAACTTCTCAGGTCATCAGTCCCTGCACAGGTATGTGGCAGTTAATACAAACGAATACAATACAGCTGTACAAATCGAAATTAACATAGAAACACATGACCAGAAACTGCAGTGGCATTTTATAAGTACTGTTCGAAGTGACGGCCACGATGTGTGTGGCAATGATGAAAAAGTTGAACTCTTCGCAGGAAGGATTGCTGAACACGATCCAACATGTCTGTATCTCTTTGCGTAATATCACTGGCATGTTGTATTCTGCGTTGAAGGGTGTTGGCCGGCCAAGGTGGCCGAGCGGTTCTAGGCGCTACAGTCTGGAACCGCGCGACCGCTACGGTCGCAGGTTCGAATCCTGCCTCGGGCATGGATGTGTGTGATGTCCTTAGGTTAGTTAGGTTTAAGTAGTTCTAAGTTCTAGGGGACTGATGACCTCAGTAGTTAAGTCCCATAGTGCTCAGAGTCATTTGAACCATTTGAAGGGTGTTGACATCAACAACCTCTCCTTCATAAATCACAGATTTCAGATGGCCCCACAAAAAGAAATCCAGTGGAGTCAGGTCTGGTGATCGCGCTGGCCATGCTACAGGGCCTCCACGACCGATCCATTTCGAAGGGAAAGCATTGTCCAGGTGGCGTCGCACTGTGCCACTGAAGTGAGCGGGGGCACCATCATAGACCATAGACGACAGAGGGATAGAGAAACAATTAAAATCGCTCAAAAGAGGAAAGGCCGCTGGACCTGATGGGATACTAGTTCGATTTTACACAGAGTACGCGAAGGAACTTGCCCCCCTTCTTGCAGCGGTGTACCGTAGGTCTCTAGAAGAGCGTAGCGTTCCAAAGGATTGGAAATGTGCACAGGTCATCCCTGTTTTCAAGAAGGAACGTCGAACAGATGTGCAGAACTATACACCTACATCTCTAACGTCGATCAGTTGTAGAATTTTGGAACATGTATTATGTTCAAGTATAATGACTTTTCTGGAGACTAGAAATCTACTCTGTAGGAATCAGTATGGGTTTCGAAAAAGACGGTCGTGTGAAACCCAGCTCGCGTTATTCGTCCACGAGACTCAGAGGGCCATAGACACGGGTTCATAGGTAGATGCTGTGTTTCTTGACTTCCGCAAGGCGTTCGATACAGTTCCCCACAGTCATTTAATGACCAAAGTAAGAGCATATGGACTATCAGACCAATTGTGTGATTGGATTGAAGAGTTCCTAGATAACAGAACGCAGCATGTCATCATTCTCCGAAGTAAGACTGATTTCAGGCGTGTCGCAGGGGAGTGTCATAGGACCGTTGCTATTCACAATATACATAAATGACCTTGTGGGTGACATCGGAAGTTCACTGAGGTTTTTTGCAGATGATGCTGTGGTGTTTCGAGAGGTTGTAACAATGGAAAATTGTACTGAAATGCATGAAGATCTGCAGCGAATTGACGCATGGTGCAGGGAATGGCAATTGAATCTCAATGTAGACAAGTGTAATGTGCTGCGAATATATAGAAAGATAGATCCCTTATCATTTAGCTACAAAATAGCAGGTCAGCAACTGGAAGCAGTTAATTCCATAAATTATCTGGGAGTACGCATTAGGAGTGATTTAAAATGGAATGATCATATAAAGTTGATCGTCGGTAAAGCAGATGCCAGACTCAGATTCATTGGAAGAATCCTAAGGAAATGCAATCCGAAAACAAAGAAAGTAGGTTACAGTACGCTTGTTCGCCCACTGCTTAAATACTGCTCAGCAGTGTGGGATCCGTACCAGATAGGGTTGATAGAAGAGATAGAGAAGATCCAACGGAGAGCAGCGCGCTTCGTTACAGGATCATTTAGTAATCGCGAAAGCGTTACGGAGATGATGGATAAACTCCAGTGGAAGACTCTGCAGGAGAGACGCTCAGTAGCTCGGTACGGGCTTTTGTTAAAGTTTCGAGAACATACCTTCACCGAGGAGTCAAGCAGTACATCGCTCCCTCCCACGTATATCTAGCGAAGAGACCATGAGGATAAAATCAGAGAGATTAGAGCCCACACAGAAGCATACCGACAATCCTTCTTTCCACGAACAATACGAGACTGGAATAGAAGGGAGAACCGATAGAGGTACTGAAGGTACCCTCCGCCACACACCGTCAGGTGGCTTGCGGAGTATGGATGTAGATGTAGATGTAGATGTATGTAGCACAAGTGCATACCAGAGGCCAAACTAACGTCTTCCACAGTTCCGGTAATGTAGCATCCAGGAAACGCAGATACCGCTCTCCTGTAAGCCTTTGTGGTAGCACATATGGCCCTATGAGATGGTGATCAAAAATACCACACCAGATATTGACACCGTATCGTTGTTGGTTCCCTCGTATCACTGTGCTGTGGGGGTTTTCTTCCACCCACTCGTACCAATTATGCGAATTCACTATACCCTCCTTCGTGAAATAGGCTTCGCGGTGAACAGTATTGTTCGTGAAAAATGCTGGTCGTGGGTCTGACGCCGTAGTATAAAGTTGCAGAAGTCCAGCCTCCTCTGGTAGTCTCCCGGCAATAATGCCTGTACCTTCTGAATGCGAAAGGGATGGTAGTGGTTTCTATGTAGTACTCGCATAACATTAGATTGTGACATTCCGACCGCAGTGGCGAGACACCTGCTGCTTATTGTTCGGTTCTCCGTAACAGTTTGTAACACTTTTTCTTCGTCATCGGCACTGTACGTCCGACGGTCGGCCACGATCACTAAATTCTGGAGGTGCTACACATGCACCATACTCCCTCAAGCGCCTGTCCACAGAGTAAAACGTTTTTGCGGATGGAAGGCGCCGGCTAGGAAACCTCTCGTGATACAGTTGTCTTGCAACGTGAGCTCTTCCATCTGCAAGCCGTAGGTGAGGTGGATGTCGGCGTATTCCTCGTTAGTGTAACTTGCCATGGTACTGTAGTAACATTGCGAAGCGGCCGTTAGCAGTTGTCGACACGGCGAGTATCGGGCAGAGTGAGCAGCGCAGAGGTGTTGTAAACACCTTATGCACACCGCGGTTTTACTTTCGCCGTTGACCACTCTTTTCACTTACAGGACATACATTCTCTAACATGGGACTGCATACTCCATTACCGCCGGCAACGTGTGATTCACAAGTTCTGATGCAATTTCACATGCATTGCGATGGGATTTGTTCTTTTTCGTATCTTTCAAACGCTGGCAGATACACATCAGCTCATTGGTGTGTCATGTGTTGTACCTCTGGGTGAATGACACGTCGTGATCGTGAGACTTGTCGGAATCTCGTTCAACGGTTAACAGTTTTTTTTATTTTTTTTTTTTATTTTACGTACACAGTACACCAAGGAGGAAGAAATTAACAACGGTGCGTCACGTGTTATGCATAGCAGCATGCGGTCCTCGACATATTTTTCCTCATTTATGACTCACCCTGTATAGACTGATCAGTCAGAACATTATCAACACTGACATACTATCGGCATACACCCATCCGGGTGATAGCAGCGTCACCTGGCGAGGAATGACTGCTGGTCAGACACACGCGCCATGCATGTAGTATCAGTGAGCGTGCTGTTCGTGAGAAGAATCGGAAACGTGAGTGATCTGTTTGAGTTTGACCGAGGGCAGATTGTGATGGCCAGGAAACTCGGCATGAGCATTTCGGAAACTGCATGACTTTTCGGGTGTTCGAGTAGTGCTGTGGTGAGTGTCTTCAACACGTGTCGAAACCTTGACCAGACGTTCTGGGGTTGGGCGGTCACCTCTCATTACAGATGTCGGTCATCGTTGGCTGGGCAGACTGGTAAAACGGGACAGGCGGCGAACTGTCGCGGAACTGTCAGACTTCAGTGCTGGGGAGAGTACAAGTGTGTCCGAACACACAGGGCACCGAACACTCCAAAAGATTTGCCTCTGCAGCCGACGATCCATGCACGTGCCAACGTTAACAACACGACATCGGCAACTACGACTGAAACGGGTTCGTGGCCATCGCCAATGGACGTTGCATAGTCGGGTGAATTCCGATACCTTCTTCATCATGCCGATGGGACGGCGCGAATCTGTCGTCTTCCAGGGGAACGGCTCCTTGACACCTGTACTACTGGGTGGAGACAAGATGGCAGCGGCTCCATTATGCTCTGGAGAACATTCACGTGGGCATCCACGTGTCCAGTGGAGCACGCGCAAGGCACCATGATGGCCAAGGAGTATCGTACACTGGTTGCAGACCACGTACATCCCTTCATGATGATCATGTGGCATTTTTCACAAGATAATATATCATGTCACAAGGCCAGGAGTGTGGTGGACTGGTTCGAGGAACACAGTGATGAGTTCCAGTTGCAGTGCTGGCCCACCAACTCACCAGATCTGAACCCGATCGAACACATCTGTGATGTGACTGAACGTGGCGTCAGAGCTCATAGTCCCCCTTCCCGGAAGTTACGGGGCTTAGGTGACGTGTGTGAAGATGTGACGCCAACTCTCTCGAGCGTCCTACCAAGGCATCACTGCTTCCATGCCACAATACGTCGCCACTGTTATCCGTGCTAAAGGTGGACATCCTGGATATTAGGTAGGTCGTTACAATGTTCTGGCTGATCGGTGTATGGGCTATGTATTTTAAACTCATGATATTTAATGACGTGCGTAAATTTTTTGTACATAGTTTATGATTCAATGAATCAATAATACCTAAAAAATGAAAAGAACTGAGAAAATTAAGATTATCAACTACATTAACTTTGTTATGAGCATCTATTTATAGGCTATATATCTGAATCTCATGGTAATGATTTTCATGAAAAAATCAGTATTTCAATTTTAATAATAACATATTGTAGCTATAAATTAGCATGTTTGTTAGAAAAATGTTAGATAACTAAATGAATGCAACAAACAAGGAAATTTTACTTGTATTTATTCAAACACAATACTTCCCCAAATAATCAGTTTTAAAATGAAGGCTTCATATAATCTCATTAGCTAATTGGTTTGCACCTATTAATGAAGCTACATATAATATCCTCATACTTTAGGTATCTTAAAATGTCACTTTCAATACTGAGCGAAGCCAGAATTTTCCACTAAAACACTCACGGAGGTAGTTTGTCCTAGGTGTAACGTCAACACTCAGTAAGGTATCGGTCAGACGCTATGTATCTTAAGATATATTCTACCTTTTCTACAATAGCCCCTTAATGAGTAAAGTCATATACAACTGATCTTCCCTAGTTTCATTTGGAGAATCTGAGTCTAGTGGAAATATGTAAAAAAAGAAAATGGATCCCAGTGTGTCTGAAATAAGGTGTGAAGAAATCAGATTTTCGCGTAAACGAACTCATTTCAAATATCCAAAGTTCCTAAAACAAAGTTCTTGGCGATTAAAGCGCTACGCGTTTGACTGGGCGGCACTGAGAGTTTGACGCGAGGGACCGTGAGGTTGGAGAAATGACGTTGGGTTATTAAAAGCTAATATATTCATTACTGACGTACCACAATAATATTTATTTTATAGTTAGCTATGAACCGGATATCGGAATTCTATGCCACCCTCAGAAAACTTCAAATTTTCAGATAGTCCACAGAGCAGCAGCGAGAGTTTAAAGTTGTACAATTTTTTTCCAAAGATTTGTGGTGCTTTACGACTATACATCTATATGAAAAGCACAAGTATATTGAAATAGACAAATAAACTATGAACAAATGAACATTGTATTACATTGTACTCAAAGATTAAAAGTATAAGGACGTAAAGGCCAAAACAGTACAGAAGTGAGTGCCAGCACACACTACTATACTGTATGAACAAAATAACTGGTGAATATGATGAACAGGCAAAAAAAGGAAAGACAGAGGAGAGCAAGTAGTCAATGGAAGATGGGTGAGAATAGCTACTCTATTTAAAACAAGAATAATTTCTTACGGTGGTAAAAATATTAAGCAGCTGTTGCTACTGCAGAAAGGATGAATAATGGAGCTGTATTTCATTATTAATGGTTAATATTTGAATGATATTACTGTCATGATTTTGGCCTTGTAGTACCTGATAACGGCTTAAGGCCGAACACAAAATAAATAAGTTTGTGCAGTCAACTACAGGAAATGTCTTTCAAACCTTATTACATGACTTAGGGCCAAAATTATGAGAAGATTATTACTAACTGTTAAGTCAGGATTCTGGGATTGGTGTTTATTTGGAAACCATAATTACAAGTAATGCTAGTTCTCTGCCTTTATTTGCTCTATGGAGAACATTGTGTGTTTCAATGGCGTGAATTGAAATCAGGTGATTATTATGTCAGAGATAGTTCGAGCGACAACATGCTTGTGAAACATTCGACTCAATCTTTAGTAGTGTGTGGCTTCATTCAGTTGTAGTATGTATATTTCAATAATGTATCACAACACAGTCCGACTTTAAAATTAAGTTAGAACAACTTTTAATCTTTCTGAAACTATTTCAGGTTATCGACTACAGGTGTTATGTTAAAGAAAGGAGTTCGATTCATTATTGTTCTTTTCAATAGATATCTAACTGTAGATACTTCTCTTCCACTGAATTACTTTATACAGTACAAATGATAAGAAGATTTTAGTACATATTTTATTTAACAATATAATGATACTTTGATTTCACTGTATCTTTGCGTCCTTATAAATGTTCTTTTGTACCCATGCAGTCATAATGGAATTAATTTACCAGTATAATATTTAGATTAAACGAATCCTTTCCTTTTTTGTCTTTTGTATAGAGATGTAAACGTGACCAAATTATGGCTTTCTTTTTTCTAGTTAACAAAGATAATGATAAGCTTTTGCATTCTTAAAGTCATCTAAACAGATACTTCGTTAGTGGAGACAAACGTCCATTTTTTCTGTTACTTAACCGCCCTATAAGCTATAATCGTCCTAATCAGCCTGTGAGCTTGTCTCCTTAAAATATTTATTTCTTTATTTTGCAGATTCCTGAATTCATAGCGTATATAACTCTCAAAGAGGAGCTTACTATTCCGGAAGTCTAATCCATATGAGAAGATAGCTATCGTTAATATTCCTTTGTTTGGAACAAGCACAATATGGTACTAAACTACACCATTCAATAAAATGCAGTTCACATCTCTATTCTACATCTTCCCTTTGCTTTTTAGACTATATAGACATAATACTTAAATGTTTACTAGTGGAATGCCTTTCATGAATAACTATGCATATTTCTTATATATTTGCATATATTAGGCCAAAATTTAGTTTCTGAGACTATGCCAAGGTTTAAGGAAACATACTTTCTTACCTTTATGACTATTCTTATGTGTACAGAAATTGTGTTTCACTAACAACTGGAAGCGTTAAACACCGGAATGCTGCTCAGCTGAATGATGGTTTGGAATACAGCAAAACCAAAGAACTTACTAGTTACAATTAAATTTGGTTGGTAAGCTGATAATGAAGTCACTCCTAGCCGTGTAGTAAAACAAATTAACTGGTTAACAGAAATACTGAAGGCCCCACACTGGGTGCTAAAATGTTGTGAATTTAGATTAGCTGAGTAGCTGAATTCCTAATGGCCGCATAATGGTCAACAAAGCGTTTTTTTAAGTGCTTTATCTGAATACTACCTTGAGCAGTTAAACAGAGAACCGACTCGTGGCGATAACATATTAGACCTTCTGGTGACAAACAGACCCGAACTATTTGAAAAAGTTAACGCAGAACAGGGAATCAGTGATCATAAAGCGGTTACGGCATCGATGATTTCAGCCGTAAATAGGAATATTAAAAAGGGTAGGAAGATTTTTCTGTTTAGAAAAAGTGACAAAAAGCAGATTTCAGAGTACCTGTTGGCTCAACACAAAAGTTTTGTCTCAAGTACTGATAGTGTTGAGGATCAGTGGACAAAGTTCAAAACCATCGTGCAATATGCGTTAGATGAGTATGTGCCAAGCAAGATCGTAAGAGATGGAAAAGAGCCACCGTGGTTCAACAACCGAGTTAGAAAACTGCTGCGGAAGCAAAGGGAACTTCACAGCAAACATAAACGTAGCCAAAGCCTTGCAGACAAACAAAAATTACGCGAAGCGAAATGTAGTGTGAAGAGAGCTATGCGAGAGGCGTTCAATGAATTCGAAAGTAAAGTTCTATGTACTGACTTGGCAGAAAATCCTAAGAAATTTTGGTCTTATGTCAAAGCGGTAGGTGGATCAAAACAAAATGTCCAGACACTCTGTGACCAAAATGATACTGAAACAGACGATGACAGACTAAAGGCCGAGATACTAAATGTCTTTTTCCAAAGTTGTTTCACAGAGGAAGATTGCACTGTAGTTCCTTCTATAGATTGTCGCACAGATGACAAAATGGTAGATATCGAAATAGACGACAGGGGGATAGAGAAACAATTAAAATCGCTCAAAAGAGGAAAGGCCTCTGGACCTGATGGGATACCAGTTCAATTTTACACAGAGTACGTGAAGGAACTTGCCCCCCTTCTTGCACCGGTGTACCGTAGGTCTCTAGAAGAGCGTAGCGTTCCAAAGGATTGGAAAAGGGCACAGGTCATCCCCGTTTTCAAGAATGGACGTCGAACAGATGTGCAGAACTATAGACCTATATCTCTAACGTCGATCAGTTGTAGAATTTTGGAACACGTATTGTGTTCGAGTATAATGACTTTTCTGGAGACTAGAAATCTACTCTGTAGGAATCAGCATGGGTTTCGAAAAAGACGGTCATGTGAAACCCAGCTCGCGCTATTCGTCCACGAAACTCAGAGGGCCATAGACACGGGTTCACAGGTAGATGCCGTGTTTCTTGACTTCCGCAAGGCGTTCGATACAGTTCCCCACAGTCGTTTATTGAACAAAGTAAGAGCATATGGACTATCAGACCAATTGTGTGATTGGATTGAGGAGTTCCTAGATAACAGGACGCAGCATGTTATTCTCAATGGAGAGAAGTCTTCCGAAGTAAGAGTAATTTCAGGTGTGCCGCAGGGGAGTGTCATAGGACCGTTGCTGTTCACAATATACATAAATGACCTGGTGGATGACATCGGAAGTTCACTGAGGCTTTTTGCAGATGATGCTGTGGTGTATCGAGAGGTTGTAACAATGGAAAATTGTACTGAAATGCAGGAGGATCTGCAGGGAATTGACGCATGGTGCAGGGAATGGCAACTGAATCTCAATGTAGACAAGTGTAATGTGCTGCGGATACACAGAAAGATAGATCCTTTATCATTTAGCTACAAAATAGCAGGTCAGCAACTGGAAGCAGTTAATACCATAAATTATCTGGGAGTACGCATTAGGAGTGATTTAAAATGGAATGATCATATAATGTTGATTGTCGGTAAAGCAGATGCCAGACTGAGATTCATTGGAAGAATCCTAAGGAAATGCAATCCGAAAACAAAGGAAGTAGGTTACAGTACGCTTGTTCGCCCACTGCTTGAATACTGCTCAGCAGTGTGGGATCCGTACCAGATAGGGTTGATACAAGACATAGAGAAGATCCAACGGAGAGCAGCGCGCTTCGTTACAGGATCATTTAGTAATCGCGAAAGCGTTACGGAGATGATAGATAAACTCCAGTGGAAGACTCTGCAGGAGAGACGCTCAGTAGCTCGGTACGGGCTTTTGTCAAAGTTTCGAGAACATACCTTCACCGAAGAGTCAAGCAGTATATTGCTCCCTCCTACGTATATCTCGCGAAGAGACCATGAGGATAAAATCAGAGAGATTAGAGCCCACACAGAGGCATACCGACAATCCTTCTTTCCACGAACAATACGAGACTGGAATAGAAGGGAGAACCGATAGAGGTACTGAAGGTACCCTCCGCCACACACTGTCAGGTGGCTTGCGGAGTATGGATGTAGATGTAGAAAGTGACTCATGGAAATTAATATGTAAACAAGTTTGCAATGAAAACGAATTAATTGAAATATTAACACAGGGCAACATGTTCGTTCATTAATCTGATTACTTGCAGATCAACAATACAAGTGTAAATTTAGGGCCAATTTGCCTGGACGTAGACACAAGTCACTATTTGGGCAAGTAGGAGGGGAAGGGGAAATGAACCATTTCGTCTCGCCATGTGGTGGAGGCAGTTTTACATGATGGTGTGTGTGGATCATGCGATGTCAGCACGACGTGTCGATGATCTCTCGTGGTATGAATGGCTAAGGGTTACATCTGACAGCTTCATCCCTCCAGGTAGAGAGCAGACTCGGTGGCTGATGTGGTGTTACGGTACTCACGCTCAACGTTTCTTGTCGCCGTTGATTATACCGCAGAAACGATGTCAGCGTAATATTTGGAAGCTGAAATCAGACAACGAAATGCAGTTCTATGCTTAAAGATATGAAATGGAAAATGAATATGTCACAAACAGACGGTAGACGTCGGAAAGGATACAGGGATCTGAATCAAAGTCTGAAAAATTAGTCGACAATAGCTTGACATGCTTACAGAAGGCAAGCTCACTGCCTCTCTTCTTGCTAATTGTCTGCTCTTCTCTTCTACAGTCTCTCCCTTCCTGTCTCATTGATATTACGGCTAGTTTCGTTCGGCAGTTATGTCTGTGTCCTCCTTTCGCTGAATTGCCCGTCATATCGTCTTTGTCATTGGTGGGTCCATTTTGCAATCTCGTCCAATAAACAAACGACGCTACGTAAGCATGCCTCCCACTCTGCACACAGAGCGACAAAATGTCCGATTTTGCAGTGGCTGATGTGTGACCAGCAAACATTGGCCCCCGCCGGAGGTTCGAGTCCTCCCTCGGGCATGGGTGTGTGTGTTGTTCTTAGCAGGAATTAGTTTAAGTTAGATTAAGTAGTGTGTAAGTCTAGGGACCGATGACCTCAGTAGTATGATCCTTTAGAAGTTCACACACTTTTGAACATTTTTCTGAACGTTGGCCACTTGTAGCACTTCTTGTCGTTGGCTGATGGCTCCCTAGTGGATTACACACCATTAGGAATTTACTGATGTGTTTTTCTGCATTCATGAATTGTCAAGCCCAAACGTGGAAATCAGTGCGATCCCTTTGACGAGTGTCTTCCCAGTTTATTGCCACTCTCCACTAGTTTTGAGTTAAGAAGGTGTCGAAAGTGCTGTCACTCCCGAACTCCAATCTTGGCGTGCCCTGCTCTTGATTTCTTCCATGGTTATGTGGATTCTTTTTCCGGCATCTCTGGGTCATCACAATATTTCACACATCTCGTACACCTCTTCCCTACGCAAGGCCAGTGGTGGTGCTTAGACATTATTTTCACTCCCTCTGGCATTAAGAGACGCTTGAAAGCACTTGCCACGGCAACCGTGGTTCGCTGATTTTTTGTGGCCTTGCTCTCCCTGATGGGGACCTCAACTGTCATGGGTGCTAGGAATAAAAAAAAACTGTATTCAATGTAATGTTAGACAACGCACAGGCGTGGTGTATGAGAGAAAGAAGGAAGCGTCCTGCGTATGGGGTAAGCGATATTGACAGATAGCGGGAAAAGTGACCATCCGTTTTTTACTGCTGGCGAGAATATGATTCCCAGGATAGCGTGGAAGCACCACGGTGACTGTAACCAGCAGAAGCAATACATCTGAATAAGCCAGAATGTTCTGTAAAAATTTCAGTCAGGGTCAGGGGAAAGCGATGCTACAACGGAAACTCAACTAAGAGCTCTAAACAATCAGTATATAAGGGGACAGCACAGAGAGGCAAGCCAGTTAGAAGCAGTCATTACCGCGAACCAGTCGCAGTTGTTAGTCATCGGAAGGAGAACTACAGCAGAGCCTCGAAGTCACTACAAAGTGGAACTTTGATGGTACTGCAGTATAGACCCCAAGAAGTCTGTACACAGTCGGGGAGGACAACAAAGTTTCTGCTAAGTATCCAGCAACAGTTATTCTGAGTTGTCTGTGGCCGGCAGGAGTGGCCGAGCGGTTCTAGGCGCCACAGTCTGGAACCGCGCGACCGCTACGGTCGCAGGTTCGAATCCTGCCTCGGGCATGGATGTGTGTGATGTCCTTAGGTTAATTAGGTTTAAGTAGTTCTAAGTTCTAGGGGAATGATGACCTCAGAAGTTAAGTCTCATAGTGCTCAGAGCCATTTTTTGAGTTGTCTGCTTGTGAGAGAACAACAAGCAATATAGTGCTTGTCTGTAAGAGCAACAAGTAATAGTTGACATTTTCTGTCGTGAGAATACAGGGGGGGGGGGGGGAGGGACAAGTGTTAATAGTGGTTAAGGTATATGATTGTGTATTATCGGAACGGTTTGCAAGCACAACGCTCGTCTCTGTTTGCAAAAGGTAGAAATCAGCAACCATGCGTTGCTCGTGAGGCCCAGCATACAGAGTGGTAGAGTGTGCTCGTTCATTCGCAAAGATATACCGATACTGTAACACACTTCTCCCAATAAGGTTAACTATTGTAAACATAAATTGTTTTTATTCATTTCCTGCGAATCACGATCACCTGAGCTAAGCAACCTAGGAGACTTTCTCTCTCTCACTCCAGTAAATGTGACCCATTATACCTCAGCCCACGAGAAAATATTGTCGTCAACGTCCTGATTGCTCTACGCAAGCCACAACTTCATCCAAACTGGAGATAGGACCTGTGCCAGTACGCGACATAGCGTCTACCCCAATCTCGCCTTTTCCTTGCCTATCTTACTCCCCCAGTATTATGTCAACCTGGCCTATCATCACGCAGCACTAATGCTTTTGGTGCCCCATTTTCTACCACTTATGCACTAGTGTGCGTCGTCCTCTATTTTTCTTGGTCCTCATTGGCGCTCAATGACCTTAAAATAGCGAGGAAATGTTTTCTTGGCAGTTCCCCGACGATTGCACGCTTTCTGTGAGCAGAGAAGCATTACTCCAACTTTCATCTGTCATCTGTCATTTTGTCGTTCAAACACACAGCCAGAATGAGAGGATGAGCAGTGTAAGATTGACATATATTGGCGCGAGTGTGGTGCATACTGTTCCTATTAAGAAACATACTATATTACAGAATTGCTAACTAGGTTACAAATTCAGGGTTCTGCTTGCATCGACATAACGTTCCGCTTCTTGTGAACACTCAACTTTGTTAATGAAATGGTAGCACTGAACAACTTATCAACTGGGCTTCTTTACGATTTTACTTCCACTGCCACAATTCTACATTTATGTGCAGCCCTCTAATGCTACATGAGTGCGATACAGGACAGCACAAACAGTTTTGACGTCGAACGAGCGTAATGTCTTACTAAAGACAATTTGGACACGGTCATGTTAAGGATATTTTGTGTTTAATTAGTTGAGTACCAGTCGTTGCCCAGGTATGTATTTATTTCAATGTTCTGGTAGTCCATCTCCGCTTTCATCCTTTCTCCGTCCACCTTCTCCTTCATCCTCTCTCTGTCTGGCTCCTACACTTCTCCAAATAAGGTTAAATTGTTGGGAACATAAATTGTTTTTATTCATTCTTGCAAATGACGATCAGCTGAGCTAAGCAACCTAGTACACTTTCTCCCTCTCACTCCATTAAATGTATTCGATTTTCTGGGAAAACTTCAATAAACGAAGTGAAAGTAGTTTGTCGACCTAAGGTTTTCATTCAAATATATACCTTGACATGTGCAGTTGCTACATTCTGTTACAGATATGTTAGATATAGTGTCTACGTTCGTGTGAACAGCCTGTTTTAAATGCCAGTAATTGGGATTTGGCAACTGTAGTCTTGATGTACTGGCCGCTGAAGTATTTAGTTAATTCCGTCACACCACTGGTAGCAAACGATCCTAGCTCTTTACTCTCTCTAACGTACAGTGAGATTGAGAAGTCATCTACGTAGTTTATTAAATGGGATTAAATAGAATGTACAATATAGTTAATATATACGAGGAAGAGGAAGGGACAAAGGATTAAGCGTTGAGTTACATATTGTATTATTGATCCGCTAGTGAATTGAAAATTTATTATTTTATTATCTACATCTACATCCATACTCCGCAAGCCACCTGACGGTGTGTGGTGGAGGGTACTTTGAGGTACCTCTATCGGTTCTCCCTTCTATTCCAGTCTCGTATTGTTCGTTTGTATGTTAGTTTAGCGCATTGCTTATGATTTAAAAGTTATGTGGTTGGAAGATGCAACGTTGGATCCCTCATGTGATATGTCTCAAGCATTATTACAAGCAATATATGGAATACTGAATCGGAAGCTTTTGTTCTGTCTGGAACTATACCTCCATTGAGCATGCTCTGGTCCAACAGTTAGTATACTTCATGGGAGAACTGTGTAACTGTTGTGTTCGTGCTTAGCTCTTGTCTAAAACCAAACTGAGAATCTACAGGCAGTTTGTATTTTGAGAAGAAGGCACTAAGAGGGGACAAAATAATATTTTGAATATATTATTGAAGGTGGAATTAGTACTATTGGTCTACAGTTCGAGACTTTTTCCTTACCTCCCTTATTACCAATGGTTTCACAACAATCACTTTTAGAACATTGGGATACATGTTTTCTCTAAGCTGCAGTTAATCAGGTAAGTAAGAGATTTTGAGACACCTTTTAATGAACATTAGCTGTTGCATTGGCCGTACAATCGCCTGCAGATAAACATTTTTCCTATAGAATCAGTATTACCTTACATACTTCCTGCTCATTTACCTCCACAAATTCAAATTTGGTACACTGAGTGAGTTTGTAACACCTATTTTTGACCTATTTTGTATCTGTATCGATATTTTGATGTCAATTTGTAGTATTGCTTATGTACAACGTTGCATCTGTCATGGAAATTCCTTGACTATGTACACATATTTCAGTTATGTGAATTTTTGAACGAGTTTGTTTAAATTATGCTTGTGACTTTAAATAACTACTGAAATGATTATTATGTAATGTACTATAAATGACTTGGTCCATAATTAGGGAACGTTAGGGTTAAATGTAAAACATGTGGGGAAGCCCCGCAGCTACCTGTCGGATTGGAAAAGGTGTGGTTGGCGTGCAAGTGGCAACTCGTCCTTCGTAACGAATAAGGAGTCTGGGCTGAGCAGTGCTGTGGTTAACATCTCGCTAGCAGTAGCGGATCATTGTGGCTCATATTACCGAAGTTTTGAGGCCAGAAGAGCTCAAGCGCAGTATTTATGGGTCTCGGATGCTGCATTTGGTGATACCTTTATCATAACACGGTTTTTGACCCTATAAAAATACTACTTCGACGCGAAGAAGATCAGTTATAGGGCTTGGCTAACAGTACTGCAAAGACTGCATCGCCACCAGGTTAACAGCCACTGCAAATTGCGCCACCAGTGCCATCACCTTTCCACTAAATGGTTTATATTCGGCACCCTGTAAATGGACCAGATATTTGTGAAATTTGGTTGATTTTATAATAATAATAGTAATGTTGCTTAAAACTCTATCTTACACCCGTGATTATCCCAAATCACAAACCTGGACAGGAATCCTATATATTATTAGATAGTGGTTGAACTTGAATATAACGTTGTATAGTTATTTGCACAGTCAGTTATGATTCTGAGTAGGTCAAAAGACTGCTTGCGAAAGCACACATGTTATTTGAAGGGTAATGGTTTGTTGTGCTTTACGTAACTAATAATTAATGATAAAAATACTTACCATTTTTCATACATACTGGTGTAGTTTTGTTAATGAGAATGGTTCTTCAAACCATGAAAGTTTAAGGGCCCTCATGTACTAGACTAGTTAGTTAATGAAGCAATGCAAGGCTCCTTCAGAGCCAGTGTAGTTAGATTAGCATTCTGTTTAGTTGCTTCAAACCGAGTTTAAGAAAGAACTATTGACTGCGTTATCTATTCTAATGCAACTTGGTTAATGCATAGACATAGAGAGCCTGTACTAACCAATGAAGCTATAGATTATGCTCATGATTTAAACTCAGATTCATTTCAAGCTTTTCCCTATTCAGTATTGTCACTAGTTTCATTTGTGTCGGTAATTGATTTATAAACTGTTACAGCTACTTCATTTAAGATATGTGTTGGTGAGAGGCATTGTTACTGTTTACTATCTCATTGGCCATTTGTTTGTTAGTAGCACATTTGTCTGCAAGGTTAGGTAGCGGTGTTGTAGTAGGAACAGATGTAAGGAAAGAGTTTGGCTCAAATGGTTCAAATGGCTCTGAGCACTATGGGACTTAACAGTGGAGGTCATCAGTCCCTTAGAACTTAGAACTACTTAAACCTAACTAACCTAAAGACATCACACACATCCATGCCCGAGGCAGGATTCGAACCTGCGACCGTAGTGGTCGCGCTGTTCCAGACTGTAGCGCCTAGAACCGCTCGGCCACCCCGGCCGGCTAAGGAAAGAGTTTAGTGAGTGTGTTAAGGAAGGTTAGGTTAGTCTTAGCACTGTTTCCTGCTTTATCATTTTGATTGACACAAGAATGCCTAATTAGGCTGGCGACCAGTTTTAATATGTAATGTTAGAACTTGCTTTTTTGCTGGGAGAACGTCTGTTCCAGACCCACCGTTTCATATTGTTTATACTCTGCTGGAGTGTTACGGAAACGAATCCAGTTTGATTCTTCCGTTTCCATTAAGCTACCTCACAGTCTCAACTACTTAAAAATTCCTCGCAGAGGTATAACGTTAGCATCGATTGCCGTTTAAGTTGGTCGGTGGTACCGTTTCAAGGTGACGGAGGGTCTTAACCGCTAGATGGGTTGGTTGGTCAGATGGAGAAGTGAATTAGTTATTAAATATATTACATATAGTATTTGGTATTCTTACTATGTTAGAATTAGATAGAAAGCTGAACGGTGCCGCCTTATTTTCTTAGGAGGTTTTGTAATATTTGTCAGTTATCTTCCAAGATGTTTTACTTGAATTATTAGACTGCTTCAGTACTTTGCCGCTCGTCTGCTTCCTAAGGTCAGCAATATTAGTTTAATTTTTTTCCTGATTCTGTCTTTCTTTAAATATCTGTAGAGTAGTAACTCTATAAAACAGGATTAGATCCTGTACACTCTGCATTAGCCTAATTAGACTTGGTGGGAGTTTTAGTCTAGAATTACTTTCATTCAGACAATGTTGTACTACTTTCTTCATTTCTCTGACATGGCAGAAGTAGTCAGAATGTCTCAAGAGTTGAACAGAATGTGGGGCGGAGGGTTAGTTTAAATATTACTTTTAATTTGTGTCGTTATACGTTGTGCACTCACGCAACAAGTCCTTGTAAACTATGAAGCTGTTTCTGAGAGAATTCTAGGAAAGTAACTCATTTATAAGGGACACCGCCTATAGAACATTTGTGCAACGCGTTGTTGAGTGCTTGTCGTGTGTTTAGGATCCGCACCGCATCGGATTAAAAGAAGAAATCGAAGCAGTTCAGAGGCGTGCTGCCAGATTTGTTATCGGTACATTCGAACCTCACGCGACTGTTACGAATTCTTTGTGAACTGAAATAGAAATCCCAGCAGTGAAGATACGTTCTTTTTGCGAAACAGAGTTGAGAAAGTTTAGAGAACCGGAATTTGAACAGACTGCAGAACGATCCTGTTACCACCAACATACATCTCGCCTAAGGACCACGAAGACGTAAAAGTAATCTGGGCTCGTGCGGATGCATATAGATATTCGTCTTTCCTTCACTCCATTTGCGAGTTCAATAGGAAAGGTAATGACTAACAGTGGTTCAAGGTCTCCGCCATCATGCTCCAAATGTGGCGTGAATAGTATGTACGTAGATACAGATGCAGTGGCGGACACATATGGGAGGCGCGTGGGGCCGCCCGCATTGCCACCAGCGCCGCCCGCGCCAGTCAGCCCGCCCGCTATTCGTTCGATTCTTTCGTCAGTCGACTCGACTGAATTGAGTTATCGAGTAATTGCACTTTCCTATGTAGCAAGCGCATCTGCGTCATCGTATTTTATACGTTTCTGTCTGGCACATAGATAAGAGAAAAGTCGCTGCCAATCTAGTGATGTCGATACGTTATTCTGTCTCGCATTTGTTCGAAAAAAATTGCGAATATTCTACTGTTTTCTTGTACAGAGAACGTTCGATACGTAGTGTTATAAATACGGACTATTCGCCGAATAGGAAGCTAGTTTACATTGTTGTTGTTGTGGTCTTCAGTCCTGAGACTGGTTTGATGCACCTCTCCATGCTACGCTATCCTGTGCAAGTTTCCTCATCTCCCAGTACCTACTGCAACCTACATCCTTCTGAATCTGCTTAGTGTATTCATCTCTTGGTCTCCCTCTACGATTTTTACCCTCCACGCTGCCCTCCAATGCTAAATTTGTGATCCCTTGATGCCTCAGAACATGTCCTACCAACCGGTCCCTTCTTCTCGTCAAGTTGTGCCACGAACTCCTCTTCTCCCCAATTCTGTTCTATACCTCCTCATTAGTTATGTGATCTACCCATCTAATCTTCAGCATTCTTCTGTAGCACCACATTTCGAAAGCTTCTATTCTCTTCTTGTCCAAACTATTTACCGTCCATGTTTCACTTCCATACATGGCTACACTCCATACAAATACTTTCAGAAACGACTTCCTGACACTTAAATATATACTCGATGTTAACAAATTTCTCTTCTTCAGAAACGCTTTCCTTGCCATTGCCAGTCTACATTTTATATCTTCTCTGCTTCGACCATCATCAGTTATTTTGCTCCCCAAATAGCAAAACTCCTTTACTACTTTAAGTGTCTCATTTCCTAATCTAATTTCCTCAGCATCACCCGACTTAATTCGACTACATTCCATTATCCTCGTTTTGCTTTTGTTGATGTTCATCTTATATCCTCCTTTCAAGACACTGTCCATTCCGTTAAACTGCTCTTCCAAGTCCTTTGCTGTCTCTGACAGAATTACAATGTCATCGGCGAACCTCAAAGTTTTTATTTCTTCTCCATGGATTTTAATTCCTACTCCGAATTTTTCTTTTGTTTCCTTTACTGCTTGCTCAATATACAGATTGAATAACATTGGGGAGAGGCTACAACCCTGTCTCACTCCCTTCCCAACCACTGCTTCCCTTTCATGTCCCTCGACTCTTATAACTGCCATCTGGTTTCTGTACAAATTGTAAATAGCCTTTCGCTCCCTGTATTTTACCCCTGCCACCTTTATAATTTGGAAGAGAGTGTTCCAGTCAACATTGTCAAAAGCTTACTCTAAGTCTACAAATGCTAGAAACGTAGGTTCGCCTTTCCTTAATCTTTCTTCTAAGATAAGTCGTAAGGTCAGTATTGCCTCACGTGTTCCAATATTTCTACAGAATCCAAACTGATCTTCCCCGATGTCGGCTGCTATCAGTTTTTCCATTCGTCTGTAAAGAATTCGTGTTAGTATTTTTCAGCTGTGGCTTATTAAACTGATAGTTCGGTAATTTTCACACCTTTTCACAATTTTACATTCATAAGCAGAAATATTATGACTGAAGAATGAATAAGTAAAAAGTCCTAGTTGTAGCAAGTGCAAGTGTGAAGATTAGCCAAGAATGAGAGTGACCAGTTGATTGTGAAGTGTTAATAATAGTAATTTCTCAGTAAAAATATTGTTACGAGACTCGTAACAGTATTTTTACAAATAACGTAACAATATTTTCCAATACCTAACTCGTAATACGATTTAGGTATGGGAAACTATAGATGCGTATATCTCCGGTAATTGTGACTTTCGAGAAGATTCCTAAAAACGCATTGTTACTATATAGGCCCTCTATCGAATGCTCTAGAAAGGAACGGAGTCGACAATAAAACGTTCCACACACATAAATTGCCGGATGACGTCATCATTGGAAACTATCTCTTATATTATGCGTCGTGAGGTACATATTGGCTTGTCGCTTTCGCAGTAGGTATTTGTTCACACACACCACAAAAGTCTGGAAGCGAACATTCTGGCAGCAAATGTACTCGAAACAACCGAGCCACATATACAGGGTGTTACAAAAAGGTACGGCCAAACTTTCAGGAAACATTCCTCACACACAAATAAAGAAAAGATGTTATGTGGACATGTGTCCGGAAACGCTTAATTTCCATGTTAGAGCTCATTTTAGTTTGGTAGAAGCGGACCAATTCCATGGCCTCCACGCTCTCCTGACCTCAACCCTCTTGTCTTTCATTTATGGGGGCATTTGAAAGCCCTTGTCTACGCAACCCCGTTACCAAATGTAGAGACTCTTCGTGCTCGTATTTGTGATACAATACGCCATGCTCCAGGGCTGCATCAGTGCATCAGGCATTCATGGGAAGGAGGGTGGATGCATGTATCCTCGCTAACGGAGGACATTTTGAACATTTCCTGTAACAAAGTGTTTGAAGTCACGCTGGTACGTTCTGTTGCTGTGTGTTCCCATTCCATGATTAATGTGATTTGAAGAGAAGTAATAAAATGAGCTCTAACATGGAAAGTAAGCGTTTCCGGACACATGTCCACATAACATATTTTCTTTATTTGTGTGTGAGGAATGTTTCCTTAAAGTTTGGCCGTACCTTTTTGTAACACCCTGTATAAAGGAAGCAGAGTCGCTACCAGGTAGTCAGTTCCAAAGCTACAATCGTCGCAGTAACTTGGAAGTGATCAAAAGTGAACAACTGTGATTATTGGCTATTACCACGGACTTAAGTCAGTGTTGTGCTTAGCGATATTCGAAATACGCGGAGTGTAACCGTGTGTGTTTTAGTGCTAAGTGTACTAGTGTTACATTTTTCAGCGCGAATAAAGTGTTTATTTGAGAATAATTGGCGTCTAATTTACCTATGTCGTAACAATATAATAAACTCGATCGTTATGTAATACGAAAAAGAAAAGTAGAAGCATCTGAAGATTCCGGTTACTATTCAGCCGAAAAACCACCACCTGATGTACACTTCGTCGAAACTTCCGCAATAAAGTTCATCGACTGATTGCTTTAATCCTACGGATATTGGCAATTATTTGGATATATTAGCGTCAGGAAACATTAGTGATAATATAAAACTCAAGCTTGTCACAGCTCCAAGGAAACCTGAAGAAGGTTATATCTTTCCTACCTCCGAGCACAAGTGGGGACGGGTTGAACGCAGACAAGTGCACGATAATCACTCTGAACAGTTCCCTGTCTGATGTTCTCACAAGTTAAAAAGGGCTTTTTTGCATTAACTGTACAATTTCTGTGAATAATAAAGTGGTTGGAGGAATGAAATCCATTATCGCCAAGAAACTTGTGACTGAACTACTAATAAAGTTTGCCATACTTACTAGTAAAGATGGTGACTTTGAGACCAACTCTCAGCTCAAGTACCTCGTTGGAGCGTCAACAGATGCAAAATTATTTTTCGTGACACGAGACAACCGCGAACTTGAGGTCATAAATCAATTGTCAAGACAAAGAATGGAACGCATTAGGGAAAACAGAGACCGTCTTGTACTTACAATAAAACAATCATATTTCATGGAGAGGAAAATAGTCCTTTGCAGGGGCATACAGCTGTTGGGAGTTTACTAGAAGACGAAAATGATCGTGAAAGTATAGTGATTAACGAGGGAAACTTTAGAGCTCTTCTAAGATTTAGAATTGACGCTGGAGTCTTGCAACTAAAATATCACCTTGAGACCACTAAAGCGAACGCCACTTACATAAGTAAAACAACGTGTAACGAACTTATTTAATGCTGTGAAACAGTGATGATATCGAGAATACTGGAGGAAATCAAAGATTCTCGTTATTACAGCATAATCTTCGATGAGACTAAGGACTTAGCGCAGATCGCCCAACTGAGTTTAGCTGCAAGATATCTTGATGGTGACGGCCAATTACACGAAAATTTTTGGGTGTCGTTGACATTCATAAAGACAATGATTGTAGTGGAAACATTGACGATGAACCTCAAGAGTGTCAAGATGAAGAGCGTAGCGTTACTGGTGAAGTATTAAGTACTACGATTCTAAGGAGAGTGGAAAGCCTTTCTGTGTCACTGCAGAACTGTGTGGGTATAGGCTGTGATGGTTGCTCAGTTAAATGTCAGAACTGAAAGGAGCTGTGGCTACAATAAGTAAGAAAGCTATCAACGCGTAAGTAGCACCGTGTCGAAGTCATCGGCTCAACCTTGCTGTCTCTCGCAGTTGTAAAGTTACAAAGTGTGAGGAACTCCCTTGGTACCATTGAAGAAGTAGTATCGTTCTTCACAGCGTCTAGCAAGCGGTTCGCAACATTGAAGAGTCACTTAAAACACTCGCTGCAGTCACATTGTCAAACTAGATGGGTTGAGCGACATGATGCTGTTATTCAATTCGCAGCTGATCTAGGAACAGTTTGCCAAGTTCTTAAAGAAATACAGTGCTGGAGGGATAGAACAACGGCTGCCAAAGCCAATATTCTTCTTCGAGCTCTCTCTAATTGCGAGTTTATTATCATTCTGTTTACACTAAGTCACATTATGAGCATAACATATCCAGTCAGCAAAATCTTGCAAGACCTTAGCTTGGACGTCGCGATGGCAAAAGCACAATTAGATTCGACGCTCAAAGTGTACGACGGCATGGCAGCTAATGCTGATAGCCACTTTGCTCGTATTGTTGAAGAGGCGAAGCCACTTGCGGAAGAGTTAGACGTGGAGATGAGTGTTCCTCGTCAGACAAGGACACAGCGAAAACTGCGATCATAATTATGATGCTATGAAATATTCGAAAAGAACTGTTTTTATTCCAAAACTGGACCATGTTACGACTGACATGAACGAACGCTTTGCTGAAGAAAATATTTATCATTTAAAATTCAATATGCTTCTGCCCTCGCAACTACTGAAACATGATGGTAATGATATGGAACATAAATTGAATCTGTGCTTAACTGAACTACCGTTCTTTGAAGAAGAATCACTCTTTGTGATTAAAAAGGTACTTATGGGAGAGATTCTTCAATACAAGCAAACGAGCATAAACGCCCTTAATGATCGTGATTCTGTTATGCAGGCGTTCTCTGTTTGTCCTAGATCTGACTATCCTGCAGTAGAAAGAAGTTTTTCAACTTTGCGGCGTACAAAACATGGCTGAGGTCGACAATGAAGGAGGATCGACTTAATGGCTTAGCTCTATTAATCACTCGCCCTGACATTGATTGTCCTATTGACGGTGTAATCAATCAATTTGCCAGGAAGAATAGGGGCATGGAATTCATCACGTAAGGAAGAGAACCACAATTGTAATTTTATATCATAAGATGGTATTGTCTTGTATATGTATATAATCAGTTTAAATAAAACTTTCCTAAACTTTGCATTAGGCTTGATTATTTTTTGTTACGGTAAAAGTAGCTCAAGATATTTTAACGCCCCCTCCTTGTGGTTTTCTGTATCCGCCACTGTGTAGACGTAGACGTGATTAGAACATATAACTACTGCAAATTTTTGTTTGTCTGTAGGTATAGATTCAACATAAAGCAAGTGCGATGCTTTCTTTTCCTAAGTAACAGTAACTACTGTTTCGGAACTAATGCTTCGAGAAAGCTGTACAAACTCATATTTTCTTTGCTCAATAAATGCTCTACAGAAGCCACACCCTGGAGGAGAGGGCGAGATGCGTCGATCAATAAAGATAGTGTACCCGACAGCCGTCAGATGGCAGCTGTGCGCGCAGCGTAGCCTCCGTAGGTGCGACTATGGCTGGTGACCTTTAGTTCGTAGAGTGCCCTGCGCAGTCGGGGAGGAAACGTGCGGATGTAGTAGGTCCCGCAAATATTAGGTGTGGTTTTGAACACTCATCCGTAGGCACTTGAGACTTTGCAGAACGATAGTCACCGCCTGAACTGATCGGTAGCATCAGAGATCTTCCCATTCTTATCTGGTAAGTCGTTCTACAACTTTCTTGTCTAATACTTTCAGTATCGGCATTTCTGAATGTTGTACGTGTACATACGGTGCAAATATATTATTGATTAATTAATCCAGAAAGCACATTTAAGTAACGTATGTTTCTTTAAAAAATTTTTTTCATACGCTGAAAACATGAAACATGTCTTACCCCACTTTTGCTGTAGCGTAATATTTGACTAAATAGTTTCTCAGTGTCAAGATGTTGGCTATTGTGGTGGAACACAGTTTGCAACATATGGCAGAAGGTATAATATTTTAGAAAACATTTGGTGAACTGGAAGTCAGTCCTCTGTGAGCAAAAGTAGCACATACAAGATGAGCTGTAAAGAATTTCGTGCATGCTACCCAGGTAAGACTGTGGGCATCAATCCACATCAGACTAAAGAAATGTCAAAAAAGCTGACCGCCTATTTGTGTGTGTTACATATATGCCCAACTGTCTTGTAAAAGAAATAGATATTTTATACTCAGGTTGCTAAGAACAAAACTTACTGAACTAAAAATTCTGGAAAGAAAAGAAAACCGAAAGAAGTTGCCATGACTGAATCTAAACTACGTAATTTGACACTGTAAAATTAATGTCAATTCTGTTAATACATCAACAAATGTTTTTCGCGTCTTAACAGTAAGTGCCAGACAGACATTTGGTTTAATCTCCGATTTTATTCCCGAATCGCTGCCTCTACGCACAACAAAATACTAACGTCTTTGGTTTCAATCTTATTGTACTAGAATATGACTCATGAACATAGGCTACAGAAAAAATAGTATATAATTGTGTAAATATTGGAGTGTCTCAGCAACTACACCGGGTTGAACAAACGGAAATGGCGTAACTGATTAGTACATAAAATCTTCCTTTGAAACGGCTTGGCTAATTTCCTTGCCACCCGATCTCCTACTCCGTCTCTAAAGAGCTCGTCGTCGGTGGGACTTTAAACCCTAAGATTAGATTATGTTTTATTAGATATACTTTCTGTTCTATAGAGTCTTAGTGAGGATATTGTCAGAGATGTAGGTCTTGTCGTAAAACAAACGTGCTAGCAAACGGTTTATGTTGTAGGTGGTAAAGAGTGTCAGACATTACTACTCATGGCTGAGACCTTGAACGTGATTTTCAAGGTGATTTGGAATTAAAGGAATTTTTTGAAATGGGAACCCTCATTCTAGATCTGTGATTTGAAAAGAGCTCACATGGTATGTATAAAATGATGCTTTCTGAACAAAGAAAACATGTGATCGTTGACCATGCTCAGTTCGAGAAGGCAATGAAAACGGATGAGGTGACGTCGTTACATCATAACACAATTAATGCGCATAGTAGTCTGGTTTACTTACTAAATTTGAATCAGGTGAAGTAACTTAGGCCGGCCAGGGTGGCCGAGCGGTTCTAGGCGCTACAGTCTGGATCTGCGCTACCGCTGCGGTCGCAGGTTCGAATCCTGTCTCGGGCATGGATGTGTGTGATGTCCTTAGGTTAGTTAGGTTTAAGTGGTTCTAAGTTCTAGGGGACTGATGACCTCACCGAGCGAGGTGGCACAGTGGCTAGCACACTGGACTCGCATTCGGGAGGACGACGGTTCAATCCCGCGCCCGGCCATCCTGATTTAGGTTTTCCGTGCTTTCCCTAAATAGCTCCAGGCAAATGCCGGGATGGTACCTTTGAAAGGGCACGGCCGACTTCCTTCCCGTCCTTCCCTAATCCGATGACACCAATGACCTCGCTGTCTGGTCTCCTCCCCAAACAGCCCAACCCAACCCAACCAACTGATGACCTCAGAAGTTAAGTCCCATTGTGCTCAGAGCCATTTGAACCATTTTTGAAGTAACTTAATTACCACTACGGGGTCGTATTGTGGTAGGTCGTCGTACAGTGTATTCGGGTGGTCTTGTACAGCGCCGCTGGCAGAGCAGGCAAGAGGGCGTTCGTGTGGGGCCACAACGCTCGATCCTCGCGGAGTGCGCGACATGAGAGGGGTGTCGCTCACGTCCACATGCTGGAACACTGTTCTTGTTTCATTGCTAATTTGAGTGATCAGTTTGTGAAAACTGTGAAACTGCCTTGCTTTATTTGGTTGATTCACACAGCTACAGTCCAAATGAAGTCGGAGACCTGATTACCATTTTAGGAGAGTGCCAGGATGTTTATGTCCACGCGCCCGCACTTCATGCTAAACGTTTTCTCAGTAGACGATACCCAAGTAACGTCACTTTTCGCGATCTCACTGACAGACCTTTAGGTGGACTGATAAATTGTGTACGTCGCCGTCATGAATATGGGAAACATGATAATCGTGTAGTAGCCGTTCTTGCTGTGATCCAGCTAAATCCTCATATTAGTTCATGGCAAATCCAAATGGAACTAGGGTTCTCGAAGTCAACGGCTCTCAGAATCCTAAAGGCGTACAGATTTCAAGCTTGCCATATCACATTGACCCAAGAACTAACATTTCGGAAGTTCGAAGAACACCTTGCACTTTTGCACTGGTCCATAAATCGTCGAAATGTGTTAACATCTGTAATATTTTCAGATGAAATCACATTTACAAAGACTGGTGAATTAAACAGGCACACCAGTGCATACTGGTAGAACGTCCAGCCACATTGGTACAAAACTGCTGACAACTAACATCGTTGGAGCCTTAACGTTTCGTGCAGAACTGTCAATGGCTATTGATTGGTTCCTATTTTTTAATTGTAGTGTAAATCAATATAATTTTCCAGAAATGTTGAGAGTCCATCTACCTGGTTTACTTGGAGATGTTGACTTAGAGATCAGACAAAGAATGTAGGTACAGTTGGATGGTGTACTGCCACGTTATTCACGCATCGCAAGGACGTTTTTAAATGAAGAATATGTACACCGATGGATTGGACGTGTTGGTCCCTTTCCATGGCCCGCTGGTTCACCCAATCTAACTGCCCCTGATTTTTACCTATGGAGATACTTTAAAAATTTTTGTTATGAGAACAGCCAACGACAAGCATGATGAAACGTATCCTGAGAGTTTGAGCAGCCATTCCGCGAGATGTCCTGCTTTCCACTGTCAGTCATTTCCTGAGAAGGATTAATTTGTGCACTAAAGCAAATGGCGGTCACTTGAAGCACATGCTGAATGGTTAATCTCCAAGTACAAAGTGAAAGGCACGGGAACTTTTTAAACCAGGCACCCCGAGGAATGAGAGGCAAGGGTACTTACTCTACGACTAGTAAATCAATAATCTACCTTCTTTTTTACTTTTTTTCTACTTGAAAATGTCAGAATAACTACTATACGTTGTGGTCCATCATGGGAGAGTGGCGCTTCTTGAGAATTCTACCACTAAATAACAGTCTAACTCTTATCGTTCCAAAATATGGTTTGAGGTGGTCCTTCTAATTCAGATCATTCCAGGCGCATTCTCCTATAAATTTACCGATAGTGGCTGTTTGCAATGAGTGATCACCAAATGTGAAATTGAACAGCAGTGGTGTTTCTGCTTATTTGTGCACACTATGCTATTTTCCTTACCGTTGAGAATCGACTACCAGTCCTGTATGAAGCATAGATATTTCGGATACCTTCCTACATATAGTTTCCTGATACAATTTTCTAATGGTGCCACTTTCATGTGCCTCATAAAGCGTCCCATAATTTTTCACCAGGTCGTATATCCACACTGTAAATAGAAACAACCCCACAACACTACAGTTGGGTACCCGTGCAGCTTTTTTCACCTATGCTACTTTCTCTCTGTTAAGAACAAAGTGCAGAGATCAGTGTTGTGTGAGTGGATCGGTGAATATTTTAGTAATAGACTCTAGTACAATATAGAGCATGAGGAAAGTCCAACAGAAAAGAAAGTAACATCGTCTGTGTCACAAACAAGCTTCCAAGTGGGTTACTGTTTTTGGAAATTGGACTACCAATGCAAGTAGTATCTCTTCTTCTCCTTCTTCTTCTGCTTCTTGTGCCTTTGTCCACATAAGCGCAGAACCAGTATGGTTATTAACGATTTTTGGTATAGTTAATCTCGAGGGGTGACGGGATGCCCTTCCTGATGACACTACAATGTCTCCACGGAACGAAATAGTGCACCCCAACGGTCTGCGCGTAGTGCTGTTCATGTGAATGTGAGCGAATGTTTTTCGAAATGTTTGCAAATCGTGTAACTGAGGCAGGACTTTGGTACCAGTCCAGTATTCACGTGTTGGGATGGGGAAAGCAACTACTAACCACATCCAGGCTGGCCGACACACCGACCCTCGTCGTTAATCCACCGTGTAGATATGATCCGGAGGCTGCGGCACCTCGACGTCGTGGGAGCGACATTTGCAACAATCTGATGCCTTGGGTTCACTGTCATCGATCATCCTCCATACATTCCGGACTTGGTGCCATCCGATTTTTGTATCTTTCCAAAACTTAAACAACACCTTCGAGGACCTCTCTTTGATTATGATGAAGCGATGAATGCAGAGGTGAGATTGTGGTTCCGTGAACGAAGTCAAATGTTCAACAACGACGGGATCAACAAACTGGTCTCTAGTTGGGAGCTTGACTATGTTGAAAAATAAACATGCAGAGATAAAGAATAAAGGTGTAGAAGGTTAATAAAGTTTGTTTTATTTTAAAGCTTTAAGGCTTTTCGCATTAAAAATTATTAGGCATTACTTTTCAGCATGCTCTCTATATAAAGAGTTTAATTTTATGATGACATTCTCTACACTTTTTAGGCACAGCTTGTATCTTGAACCACTCATGAATATTCTCTCTGTCAATTTCGCATATGTCCTTGTATTTCCACATTTCAACTCTAAAATGCTGCCCCATTCATCTCTGCTCCAATTATATAAGGTACTTTCCTCACCGCATCACATGCCCGGAATGCGGAAGTAAAGCTATGTGGGTAGGTTTTGAGTCGTGTTTGGATACCTCAGTTGGTAGAGCACTGGGGAGCGATGGATAAGGTCCGAGATCTGAATCTTGGTCCGGCGAGCAGTTCTAATCTCACAGGAAGTTTCATATCGGCGGCGAACTGACTCACAGCGGTCCGCTGACCTCACGTATCACTCTGCAGAGGTGACGTGACATCCATTTGTCCAACACTTGTGATCGTCGTGTGTGGTGATTTAGGAATGAAGAAACGTTGTCTCTGCGGAGTAGAAGATCGACCCTAGATACTGTAGCGAAAACTCAAATATCCGATATAATACGGATATAAGTCGGTTAATTTCATTGCTCAAATTTTCTAACGGGTTGCTCATACACCATGAGCCAAACCATTATCACTGCTGCTCACCTGGAGACAGAATACGCCTGGTGGCGTTGCGGACGCGTGACACGGTAGTGTTCGACGTACACGCTTCAATATACAATGAGAAGGTCGGAGGCTTGCTCGTCCTGTAAAAATGGATAGGAGCTAAGTGTGGCAGACATGACGACAGAGTACAGTGCTGGAGAAGGCACTAGTGTTTCGAAGCACACTGATCAGCGTATCTGACAGGACATAAGGCTCAGCCGCAGAAGACCTCGATGTGCTCCCACGTTGACCCAACGGCATCGTCAGTTACGACTGCAGTGGGAATGAAATCATCCAGACTGTACCGTGGGACAAAGGAAACGTGTCTACTGGATGGGTGAATCATGTTTTTTGTTGCATAAGGCCTACAGTTGTGTCGGCCTGCGCTTCATCTCGGTGTACGGCTACTCCAACCAATGACTGCGGCATGGATGCAGGCCTGTGGGCACAGTAGTGTGGTATGGGCAAAATGGTCCTCGGATTCCGGAAGACCTATGGTGGTAATTTAAGGCACTATGATAGCTTTGGATTACTTGAACATTATTGCCGGCCACCTGCTTCCTTCCATGTTTGATGCCGTCCACGACAGCGATGGCATCTTCTAGAAGGATGACTGTGGTACCGAAAGACTACAGTCGTGTTACAATGGTTTCAGGAGCATATAGTCTACGCTCACTGATGTTATGGCCACCAAATTCTCCTGATCTGAACCCTATGGAACACATCTAGGACGCTAATGAGCGCCAGTTCCGCGCCCGCAACTGGTGCGCAACTTGCGTGAACTGCATGACCTGTTCTTTGAAATATGGTGCCACATACTACTGAAAACCTACAAACAGCTTTACAGATCCGTGCCACGTAGAACCGCTGCTGTATTGCAGTGGATCATGCCGCTATTATGGATACAGGGTACTTATAAATTGTCGAAAAACTTATATATTCTATAGTCTTTCCTGATTACATTGATATATACATTATTGGGTTTCAAATGAAAAATGACCTATATATACCCAATTTTAAATTTATGGTCATGTATGCTGTCACGCCTCCTTTATTTCTGTTACAGAAACCAGTATTATTTCGAAAAGAACTGTGAACTTTCTGTTTACAGCGATTATACGTATGATACATTGTACATGTTGGTAACAATGCAGGTTTCTAGTGTCTGTAAATGATTATCTTTGCTTGTATTTACTTTTGTTTCGCTGAAGTAGTTTGTTCACATGTTACTCAATGTTTGTTGCCCAAGTGCTCCATATATTTGTGAAGTACGTATGCTTTAGTGTGCAATAAATGCAAACTATGCCACGCATGAAGAAATTCAATAAAAGGAAATTCTGTGGTAACCAGTTCACAAACAAAGCAAACCACACTATTGAAAGTAACCTATGTATCAGTTATTCAGGGAAGAAACTCTCACGTGGCTCGCCTCCTGGTAATTCAATCTTTTGTGTTAACAATGAGGCTGTTTGTAGTGGATTTGTTGATGTCAATGTGGGCATCTATCTCCTTTGATAAAGGAAGTGGCTAAATGTAAACAATGTGATGGTGCAGGCTGTCTGGAAACAACTGAACAACAAAGTAGCAGGAAGGGTTTAGCGTCAAAATAAGTTGTTCTGTGTAGATCCTGCAATAAATCTACCTCGAAAATGACTTCGAACATTGTGCATAATTCATATGATGTGAATTTGAAGTAAGTGTATGCAGTGCGTGCAATAGGGAAAGGAAAAAAGTCTGCTCAAACGTTTTGTGGTTTGATGGACCTTCCTCCTCCTCCCAATAGGTTCAGCAAGTACATAAAAATACTTTTAGGTGGCTTGACGGTGGAGTCTACAGCATCTATGAAACGTGCACTAGAAGAAACTGTAAATATTAGAGGAACAAGGGACATTTCTTTTGCACTTGATGGGATGTGGCAATATCGAGGACATCATTCCTTGAATGGTGTTGTACGTGCTACTTCTCTGGAGAATGGAAAAGTTGTTGATGTTGAGTGCTTATCTAATTACTGCCACACCTGCTGTGGTAACACTGAAGGACATATTGAACATCAGTGTTTTAAGAATTATGGTGGTTACAGTGGAGGTATGGAGTGTGATGGAACTCTAAAATATTTCACAGGTCGGTGCCCATTTATAACGTTAGATATACGAAGTACCTAGGCAATGGGGACTCTAAAGCTTTCAATAAAATTAATGAGTTCAATGTTTATGGTGATACCTTGGAAACAAAGTTGGAGTGTGTGGATATGTGCAGAAGAGGATGGGTGTTAGATCGAGGAAGCTACGAAGAGAAATGAAAGGAAAGTTGCTGTCTGATGAAAAATCTCTGGCTGGCCGAGGCAGATTGACAGAAACTGAAATAGACCTTCTTCAGAGTTATTATGGACTGGACATTAGACGAACTGCACCTCTGAATGGTGTTACAGCAATGAGAAAGGCTGTATGGGAAACCTACTTTCATAAGTTGCTCACAGATGACCACGCTGTTCACGGACTTTGCCCTAAAGCAGCTAATTCTTGGTGTGGTTACTGTGGTGTCACCGCCAGACACCACACTTGCTAGGTGGTAGCTTTAAATCGGCCGCGGTCCATTAGTACATGTCGGACCCGCGTGTCGCCACTGTCAGTAATTGCGGACCGAGCGCCACCACACGGCAGGTCTAGAGAGACGTATTAGGACTCGTCCCCAGTTGTACGACGACGTTGCTAGCGACTACACTGACGAAGCCTTTCTCTCATTTGCCGAGAGATAGTTAGAATAGCCTTCAGCTAAGTCCATGGCTACGACCTAGCAAGGCGCCATTAACCATTTCTAGAGAGAGTCTCACTTGTATCATCAAGAATGCTGTATACAAAGGATGGATTAAAGTTAAGTATTAAAGAAGCTACGTACTTTTCTTTATAGCATTCATTACGTATCCTGTTTCAGACATCACGCCAGCCGGCGTGTGTAACGCGTGCATTTCGGCTACTTCCGACTGGCGTGGCTGTCTTGATACGCCACAACAGTTACCAAAAATCAAAAGAAAGTGGTCAAATATACCATCATAAGCGTTCTCTTCCTGCGACTGTTATGAATGAAATAAAGCCAATTTTTTAGAGACTTGTGTGACCCTGTTTTGCTTCGTAAATGTCGTCATGGGGCACGCAGAGCAAAAATGAAAGTTTCGTCCAATGCATATGAGAAAGATTACCCAAGAATGTTTTTGTAGGACTGAATACATGAAAAGTTGGTGTACTAGATGCAGTGATATGTTTCAATGATGGAGTGATAGGGAGGTTGCAAGTCCTGAGAAATTTAGGCATAAAATGTGGCTCTAATATGGAAGATCAATTGCTTGAGTGTGACAGACATTGGGTGCATGAAGCTGAAAGATTCGCTCTTCAAGTTACCAAAGTAGCAAGAAGTGCTAAAAGGAATGCCAAGAGGAAGCTTGAAGATGAAGAAATGCTGCTGGATGAAGACTATGCTTCAAGAATGTTCTGCTGCATTGTTTAATTGGACTCATATCTTCACTCGCAATTTCCCGCAAGTTGTATTTTTCAGAATTCAGGTACAAATGTTTCCTAAAGGTTATAAAGCATTGTTCTGATTCTTTTCTGCAATAGTCCATACTTATGTGGTACACGTAAGCTTTATTGCAGAATCAACTAAATTATAGAAAAAATAACATTTTTACTAGGAAAACGTTATAAAAATTAAAATGTAAGATACGATATTTTTTATCCTTGTAATATACATAACAGGTGGGATTAAATAGGTCTAATACCTCAGCCATCATGTCATGCATATCTGGTAAAAATGTTGTCTCCTTCAAATGTATATCATTGGATTAAATGGTACCTCAATTTGAGGAAGCATTTTGGAAAAAGAAATTGCATCAATTTCTTTGTAATTTTTTTAATAACCGTAAGCAGGTTCAAAAATATTCAAAATACTTCTAATTTGTTTAGACTGTGTCCTGCATTACATGATATCAACAAAAAATCTGTAAAACATATACATTAGAAACAGGTGTTGATTTTTACATAATATTGAGTCGGAAAAGTACCCTGTATCCTTAGTAGAGAGTCGTAGTGTGTTGTCCCCTCAGTGTATATCCTGCTCACACTCGCGGTATTCGCCATATCTAGTCACGCCACTCGGGTGTCAAACACGGTACAGTCTCGGATCGGAGAACCTTTCCTGTGGCTTTTGGAAACTGTTTACTAAGATTGCGTACATACCGGGTAATACCCTGTACATCTCAAGCAGGCATATGTACGATAATCGAGAGAAAATAGTCACAAAAATTTATGATACGAATGTAGTTAATCCTATACCCAGCATTTTTTTAAACTGAGAGTAAGCTTTAGAAAAAAAAATAGAGGTGATATGTATGTTGCAATAATTATTCAGAATTATTTTTTTTATCATCATCTGTAAACAGATCCATCCGCTGACTGTGATGCAACACAGTCGTATGGTAATGGTTTGCGTCAGGTGTAGTGCTTTACAGAAAGACCGTGGGAGTGACGCAGACTGGTATTGATTTCTGGGCGGCCACATAGACGGCTGTGAGGAGCAGCTGTTTAGGAGCTTTGCGCGAAAACCTCTCCTTCCTTTACATGAAATGCATTCGCAGTTGCGATTATGGACAACCTTCAGCTGCATATGGAATGACAATTATAATTTGTCTCAGATCGGACTGGAGCCTGTATTTCCTTTTATCGCGAGCGATCGCCTTAACTTTAGGCTCTCTGAGCATGCATCAGGCCAGACCCCAGGTTCCATATGTTGTCAACCGCGCGTCTACAACCTGTAAACAAAACAGCCAGCCACCATGACGTAATAAATTAGGACAGAAGTATAATATGCATAAAGTCGCAATATATGCATAAACTCGCAATCAAAAAAGCATTAGTTGTTAGGACAGGAAACAGGTGCGCAGCCATCAAAAATGGTTCAAATGGCTCTGAGCACTATGCGACTTAAATTCTGAGGTCATCAATCGCCTAGAACTTAGAACTAATTAAACCTAACTAACATAAGGACATCACACACATCCATGCCCGAGGCAGGATTCGAACCTGCGACCGTGGCGGTCCCTCGGTTCCAGACTGTAGCGCCTAGAACCGCACGGCCACTCCGGCCGGCCATCAAGTCAGAAAAGGTGAACATAGATATTCTTTATGTAGAGACAATTTTATAGACTTTACACATGATGAAAGATTAAAGGCTGCGAAGGGTGTAAGTTTACCACTTGTCATCAAGTGGTAAAGAACTAATGATACGAAAAACCACAGGGCAAATGTGCAATACATCAGCTGAACTAGGAACAGCTTGAATATATCTGCAAGGCAACAGTTGAGTGCTTCACCTATTAGCACCTGCGGAAAAGAGATTTTGTGGTTAAACAAGTTGCTCGCACTGGAAATGGACTTCGGAAACAGAAGAGAAAGCGTGATGACCTAGCACGATCAAGATACTCTTCAGCACACAACCGCACCGCTGACCTAAAAGTTTGGTGACATTGGCTCTAAATAAAAACCATATATTCATTTTTGACTGTCGTGTACATTTTGAAATTCTTATTGGTTTCACAAGTTATTGTCTGGTCGATACAACAGCAGAGGGCTTCAAAGACACGGGTAAAATACGAATCGTATACATGACACTTGTGTTTGCTTTCGTTTGGGACAGTAGGGCATACTTGCGGACAACCTCTCATGTTACGACGGAACAATGGTTCAAATGGCTCTGAGCACTATGGAACTTAGCTTCTAAGGTCATCAGTCCCCTAGAGTTTAGAACTACTTAAACCTAACTAACCTAAGGACATCACACACATCCATGCCCGAGGCAGGATTCGAACCTGCGACCGTAGCATTCGCGCGGTTCCAGACTGTAGCGCCTAGAACCGCTCGGCCACCCCGGCCGGCAAGGAACAATGGTTCGAGGCGGTATATCTTGTCACTATGTCATCAAGTTCTACGCTCGTCACGTTGTTCAAGTTCTCTTCGAAGGCTCTTTCCAGTGCTACAGAAAAGAGAATATAATTCTGCTTAACAGAATCGATGCCATAATCCTGCAGCTACAAACGTTAGCAATTATTTTCGCGCATCACGAAATTCGCCACTGTGTCTGGTATTACTTAGTGAAAACCACACCTCGATATAATTACTCGCTTTGGATATATTTCTTTTCGGTGGCCTTATTTGGGCACTTCAGCCCGTATGTTTCAGATGTATGTGGTAGGATTTTTAATTATTGTGTAAATGAAGAAATATACATTTTTCACCTTTTCTATTTCTTCTTGGACAGCGTCATCTTAAATCTGTAAGGTGTTAGCATATCCTTTCATTTCCAGATCCAAATTTTTCTTGTAATTTTTCGCATCACTGAAGCGATTCTACGGAGCGATCAGTGTATCTAATCTCCAGGAAATTGGAGACACGCGTTACAGGGCTAGACTGTTAAATGAAAAGCAAACTATTTTACCCAATTGCCTGTTTGTATTGAAACAAAGGTAAAAGACCATGCCATATCAGTATTTAACTGCATGAGTACGTAGTGCACCTAGACGAAGACATAGGCCTAAAACAGTAAACTGAGGATATGAAGCTTTTCATGCAAATATAGAATGAAGTAAGGTGGATTTGAGATAAATAGCTTTCACCACACGATGGTACAATGGTTAAGTATGGTTAGTATGGGCAGAGATTATTGTTGGCAACCAGAATAAAATAATAATTGGATCCTTTTACCGACCTCCCAGTTCAGATGATTTTGTTGTTGTTGTGGTCTTCAGTCCAGAGACTAGTTTGATGCCGATCTCCATGCTACTCTATCCTACAGTTTCTGAAAGGTTCAAAGAAAACTTGAGTTTGATTTCAAACACGTACCCGACTCATACGATAGTACACTCCTGGAAATTGAAATAAGAACACCGTGAATTCATTGTCCCAGGAAGGGGAAACTTTATTGACACATTCCTGGGGTCAGATACATCACATGATCACACTGACAGAACCACAGGCACATAGACACAGGCAACAGAGCATGCACAATGTCGGCACTAGTACAGTGTATATCCACCTTTCGCAGCAATGCAGGCTGCTATTCTCCCATGGAGACGATCGTAGAGATGCTGGATGTAGTCCTGTGGAACGGCTTGCCATGTCATTTCCACCTGGCGCCTCAGTTGGACCAGCGTTCGTGCTGGACGTGCAGACCGCGTGAGACGACGCTTCATCCAGCCCCAAACATGCTCAATGGGGGACAGATCCGGAGATCTTGCTGGCCAGGGTAGTTGACTTACACCTTCTAGAGCACGTTGGGTGGCACGGGATACATGCGGACGTGCATTGTCCTGTTGGAACAGCAAGTTCCCTTGCCGGTCTAGGAATGGTAGAACGATGGGTTCGATGACGGTTTGGATGTACCGTGCACTATTCAGTGTCCCCTCGACGAACACCAGTGGTGTACGGCCAGTGTAGGAGATCGCTCCCCACACCATTTTGCCGGGTGTTGGCCCTGTGTGCCTCGGTCGTATGCAGTCCTGATTGTGGCGCTCACCTGCACGGCGCCAAACACGCATACGACCATCATTGGCACCAAGGCAGAAGCGACTCTCATCGCTGAAGACGACACGTCTCCATTCGTCCCTCCATTCACGCCTGTCGCGACACCACTGGAGGCGGGCTGCACGATGTTGGGGTGTGAGCGGAAGACGGCCTAACGGTGTGCGGGACCGTAGCCCAGCTTCATGGAGACGGTTGCGAATGGTCCTCGCCGATACCCCAGGAGCAACAGTGTCCCTAATTTGCTGGGAAGTGGCGGTGCGGTCCCCTACGGCACTGCGTAGGATTCTACGGTCTTTGCGTGCATCCGTGCGTCGCTGCGGTCCGGTCCCAGGTCGACGGGCACGTGCACCTTCCGCCGACCACTGGCGACAACATCGATGTACTGTGGAGACCTCACGCCCCACGTGTTGAGCAATTCGGCGGTACGTCCACCTGGCCTCCCGCATGCCTACTATACGCCCTCGTTCAAAGTCCGTCAACTGCACATACGGTTCACGTCCACGCTGTCGCGGCATGCTACCAGTGTTAAAGACTGCGATGGAGCTCCGTATGCCACGGCAAACTGGCTGACACTGACGGCGGCGGTGCACAAATGCTGCGCAGCTAGCGCCATTCGACGGCCAACACCGCGGTTCCTGGTGTGTCCGCTGTGCCGTGCGTGTGATCATTGCTTGTACAGCCCTCTCGCAGTGTCCGGAGCAAGTATGGTGGGTCTGACACACCGGTGTCAATGTGTTCTTTTTTCCATTTCCAGGAGTGTAGTTGGTGGTGACTTTAATTTACCCTCCATGTTGTTGTTGTTGTTGTGGTCTTCAGTCCTGAGACTGGTTTGATGCAGCTCTCCATGCTACTCTATCCTGTGCAAGCTTCTTCATCTCCCAGTACCTACTGCAACCTACATCCTTCTGAATCTGCTTAGTGTATTCATCTCTTGGTCTCCCTCTACGATTTTTACCCTCCACGCTGCCCTCCAATGCTAAATTTGTGATCCCTCGATGCCTCAGAACATGTCCTACCAACCGATCCCTTCTTCTAGTCAAGTTGTGCCACAAACTTCTCTTCTCCCCAATCCTATTCAATACCTCCTCATTAGTTACGTGATCTACCCACCTTATCTTCAGCATTCTTCTGTAGCACCACATTTCGAAAGCTTCTATTCTCTTCTTGTCCAAACTAGTTATCGTCCATGTCTCACTTCCATACATGGCTACACTCCATACAAATACTTTCAGAAACGGCTTCCTGACACCTAAATCTATATTCGATGTTAACAAATTTCTCTTCTTGAGAAACGCTTTCCTTGCCATTGCCAGTCTACATTTTATATCCTCTCTACTTCGACCATCATCGGTTATTTTACTCCCTAAATAGCAAAACTCCTTTACTACTTTAAGTGTCTCAGTTCCTAATCTAATTCCCTCAGCATCACCCGACTTAATTTGACTACATTCCATTATCCTCGTTTTGCTTTTGTTGATGTTCATCTTATATCCTTCTTTCAAGACACTGTCCATTCCGTTCAACTGCTCTTCCAAGTCCTTTGCTGTCTCTGACAGAATTACAATGTCATCGGCGAACCTCAAAGTTTTTACTTCTTCTCCATGAATTTTAATACCTACTCCGAATTTTTCTTTTGTTTCCTTTACTGCTTGCTCAATATACAGATTGAATAACATCGGGGAGAGGCTACAACCCTGTCTCACTCCTTTCCCAACCACTGCTTCCCTTTCATGCCCCTCGACTCTTATAACTGCCATCTGGTTTCTGTACAAATTGTAAATAGCATTTCGCTCCCTGTATTTTACCCCTGCCACCTTCAGAATTTGAAAGAGAGTATTCCAATCAACATTGTCAAAAGCTTTCTCTAAGTCTACAAATGCTAGAAACGTAGGTTTGCCTTTTCTTAATCTTTCTTCCAAGATAAGTCGTAAGGTCAGTATTGCCTCACGTGTTCCAACATTTCTACGGGATCCAAACTGATCTTCCCCGAGGTCGGCTTCTACCAGTTTTTCCATTCGTCTGTAAAGAATTCGCGTTAGTATTTTGCAGCTGTGACTTATTAAACTGATAGTTCGGTAACTTTCACATCTGTCAAGACCTGCTTTCTTTGGGATTGGAATTATTATATTCTTCTTAAAGTCTGAGGGTATTTCGCCTGTCTCATACATCGTGCTCACCAGATGGTAGAGTTTTGTCATGACTGGCTCTCCCGAGGCCATCAGTAGTTCTAATGGAATGTTGTCTACTCCCGGGGCCTTGTTTTGTCTCAGGTCTTTCAGTGCTCTGTCAAACTCTTCACGCAGTATCATATCTCCCATTTCATCTTCATCTACCTCCTCTTCCATTTCCATAATATTGTCCTCAAGTGCATCGCCCTTGCATAGACCCTCTATATACTCCTTCCACCTTTCTGCTTTCCCTTCTTTGCTTAGAACTGGGTTGCCATCTGAGCTCCTGATATTCATACAAGTTGTTCTCTTCTCTCCAAAGGTCTCTTTAATTTTCCTGTAGGCAGTATCTATCTTACCCCTAGTGAGACAAGCCTCTACATCCTTACATTTGTCCTCTAGCCGTCCCTGCTTAGCCATTTTGCACTTCCTGTCGATTTCATTTTTGAGACGTTTGTATTCCTTTTTGCCTGCTTCATTTACTGCATTTTTATATTTTCTCCTTTCATCAATTAAATTCAATACTTCTTCTGTTACCCAAGGATTTCTATTAGCCTGCGTCTTTTTACCTACTTGATCGTCTGCTGCCTTCACCACTTCATCCCTCAGAGCTACCCATTCTTCTTCTACTGTATTTCTTTCCCCCATTCCTGTCAATTGTTCCCTAATGCTCTCCCTGAAACTCTCTACAACCTCTGGTTCTGTCAGTTTATCCAGGTCCCATCTCCTTAAATTCCCACCTTTTTGCAGTTTCTTCAGTTTCAATCTGCAGTTCATAACCAATAGATTGTGGTCAGAATCTACATCTGCCCCAGGAAATGTCTTACAATTTAAAACCTGGTTCCTAAATCTCTGTCTTACCATTATATAATCTATCTGAAACCTGTCAGTATCTCCAGGCTTCTTCCATGTATACAGCCTCCTTTCATGATTCTTGAACCAAGTGTTAGCTATGATTAAGTTATGCTCTGTGCAAAATTCTACAAGGCGGCTTCCTCTTTCATTCCTTCCCCCCAATCCATATTCACCTACTATGTTTCCTTCTCTCCCTTTTCCTACTGACGAATTCCAGTCACCCATGACTATTAAATTTTCGTCTCCCTTCACTACCTGAATAATTTCTTTTATCTCGTCATACATTTCATCTATTTCTTCATCATCTGCAGAGCTAGTTGGCATATAAACTTGTACTACTGTAGTAGGCATGGGCTTTGTGTCTATCTTGGCCACAATAATGCGTTCACTATGCTGTTTGTAGTAGCTAACCCGCACTCCTACTTTTTTATTCATTGTTAAACCTACTCCTGCATTACCCCTATTTGATTTTGTATTTATAACCCTGTAATCACCTGACCAAAAGTCTTGTTCTTCCTGCCACCGAACTTCACTAATTCCCACTATATCTAACTTTAACCTATCCATTTCCCTTTTTAAATTTTCTAACCTACCTGCCCGATTAAGTGATCTGACATTCCACGCTCCGATCCGTAGAACGCCAGTTTTCTTTCTCCTGATTACGACGTCCTCTTGAGTAGTCCCCGCCCGGAGATCCGAATGGGGGACTATTTTACCTCCGGAATATTTTACCCAAGAGGACGCCATCATCATTTAATCATACAGTAGTGCTGCATGTCCTCGGGAAAAATTACGGCTGTAGTTTCCCCTTGCTTTCAGCCGTTCGCAGTACCAGCACAGCAAGGCCGTTTTGGTTAATGTTACAAGGCCAGATCAGTCAATCATCCAGACTGTTGCCCCTGCAACTCCATATCTTGGCGAAAATCCCCAAGTACGCATAAAATATCATCCGAAATTGTGCTAAACGCATTCTCTGAAAATTATTTCGAGCAGTTAGTTCATGAGTCCACGCGAATAGTAAACGGTTCTGAAAACACACTTGACCTCTTAGCAACAAATAATCCTGAGTTAATAACGAGCATCAAAACCGATATAGGGATTAGTGAACACAGGGTTGTCGTAGCGAGATTGAATATTGTAATCTTCGAAAAATAAGCGAAAAATATACCTATTCAAAAAAGCAGATAAAAATTCACTTGACCCTTCCTGAGAAACAATCTCCACTCATTCCAAATTAATAATATAAGTGTAGACAAGATGTGGCTTAAATTCAAAGAAATAGTATCGGCAGCAATTGAGAGGTTTATACCAAATAAACTAACAAACGACGGAGCTGATCCTCTTTGGTACACTAAACGGGTAAGAACACAGTTGCAGAAACAACGAAACAAACATGCCAAATTTTAAAAGACGAAAAATCCCCAAGATTGACGATCCTTTACAGACGCTCGAAACTTAGCGCGGATTTCAATGCGAGACGCCTATAACACTTTCCACAACGAAACGTGGTCTCGAAACCTGGCAGAAAATCCAAAGAGATTTTGGTCGTATGTGAAGTATGTTAGCGGCAAGAAACAATCAATGCCTTCTCTGCCCGATAACAATGGAGATACTATCGAAGACAGTGCTACCAAAGCAATGTTACTTAAACACAGCCTTCCGAAATGCCTTCACAAAAGAAGACGAAGTAAGTATTCCAGAATTCGAATCGAGAACAGCTGCCAACGTGAGTAACGTAGAAGTAAATATCCCCGGAGTAGTGAAGCAACTCAAATCAGTTAATAAAAGCAAGTCTTCTGGTCCAGACTGTATACCAAATAGGTTCCTTTCGGAGTACTCTGATGCATTAGCTCCATACTTAACAATCATATACAACCGTTCACTAGACGAAAGATCCTTACACAAAGACTGGAAAGTTGCACAGATCACATCAACATTCAAGAAAGGTAGTAGGAGTAATCCACTAAATTACTGGCCCATATCGTTAACGTCGATATGCAGCAGGATTTTAGAACATATATTGTGTTCGAACACTATTAATTACCTCGAAGGAAACAGTCTATTGACACACAGTCAACATGGGTTTAGAAAACATCGTTCCTGTGAAACACAACTAGCTCTTTATTCACATGAAGTGCTGAGTGCTATTGACAAGGGATTTCAGATCGATTCCGTTTTCCTGGATTTCCGGAAGGCTTTTGACACTGTACCACACAAGCGGCTCGTAGTGAAATTGCGTACATATGGAATATCGTCTCAGTTGTGTGACTGGATTTGCGATTTCTTGTCAGAGAGGTCACAGTTCGTTGTAATTGACGGAAAGTCATCGAGTAAAACAGAAGTGATATCAGGCGTTCCACAACGTAGTGTTATATGCATTTTGCTGTTCCTTATCTATATTAACGATTTGGGAGACAATTTGAGCAGCCGTCTTCGGTTGTTTGCAGATGACGCTGTCGTTTATCGACTAATAGTCATCAGAAGATCAAAACAAACTGCAAAACGATTTAGAAAAGATATCTGAATGGTGCGAAAAGTGGCAGTTGACCCTAAATAACGAAAAGTGTGAGGTCATCCACAAGAGTGCTAAAAGGAACTCGTTAAACTTCGGTTACACGATAAATCAGTCTAACCTAAAAGCCGTAAATTCAGCTAAATACCTAGGTATTACAATTACGAACAACTTAAATTGGAAAGAACACATAGAAAATGTCGTGGGGAAGACTAACCAAAGGCTGCGTTTTATTGGCAGGACACTTAGAAAACGTAACTCGACCTGCTAACGAGACTACCTACACTATGCTTGTCCGTCCTCTTTTAGAATACTGCTGCGCGGTGTGGGATCCTTACCAGATAGGACTGACTGAGTACATCGAAAAAGTTCAAAGAAAGGTATTATCGCTAAATATGGGAGAGAGTGTCACAGAAATGATACAGGGCTGGAAATCATTAAAAGAAAGGCGTTTTTCGTTGCGACGGAATCTTCTCACGAAATTCCAATCACCAACTATCTCCTCCGAATGCGAAAATATTTTGTTGACACAGATCTACATAGCGCGGAACGATCACCACGATAAAATAAGAGATATCAGAGCTCATACGGAAAGATATAGGTATTCATTCTTTCCGCGCGCTATACGAGATTGCGATAATAGAGAATTGTGAAGATGGTTCGATGAACCCTCTGCCAGTCACTTAAATGTGATTTGCAGAGTATCCATGTAGATGTAGATGTAGAAGAAGAGAATTCTGGACGTGAACTCCGCATTTCACAAGTCTCTGTTAAAAACAATCGTCATAATCTTTCTTTTCATAGTACATTTTATAGTGACTGTTAGGGTTCCCCTTTTATCATTGGTTCATTCCGGTATTTTCTTTATTTTTGTTTAAAATTTTTCGCTGGTGGTTTTCGTTCCATGCTCAGTTTCCTTCCGATTTGTTTTCACGGTGGCTATAAAATGTTGTCTTCCAACATCAACATTTGTTGTGTTGTGTTTCTACTTCAAAGCCATTCTCTTCTCTGAATATCAGTGAGAAGTCATCAGAATAAAGAAGTGGTATCTGTTCATTTAGTTGTATCCATATGTTAATTACGTAATCTTTTCTGCAGAACCCATCATCTATGAACATATTTAAAAAAGGAGAGGATAAACTACATGTTTGTGTCAGACCCTCCTTTACTAGTATTAGTTGTTTTAATTTTCTAAATGTTTTTAATTGCTTTATTTACATAAATAATGTTAACTTGAAAATGAGAGCCTACCGTTATTGTCATTATGTCCCATTTTTTTCCTATGAGTTTGTTAAAGCCTTTATCGAAATCAGAGAGAGATGAATGGGTTTCTGCCGGTCGGAGTGGCCGTGCGGTTCTAGGCGCTACAGTCTGGAGCCGAGCGACAGCTACGGTCGCAGGTTCGAATCCTGCCTCGGTCATGGATGTGTGTGATGTCCTTAGGTTGGCTAGGTTTAATTAGTTCGAAGTTCTAGGCGACTGATGATCTCAGAAGTTAAGTCGCATAGTGCTCAGAGCCATGAATGTCTTTCTAAGTTGAACTCTTATATTTTTAACATCTTGAAGCAAAACAAATATTGTATTTCAAGGGAACGCCCTACGCTGAAATCCATTTTCCCTCAGTGACTAAGTATCGTGCTACCATTTTCACCATGATACTAAAAAATCTTAAGATATAGCTATAGACTGTGGAATACGGGTGAGAGAGCGGTGTGCTGACCACGTGCCCCTCCATATCCGCATCCAATGACGCCCGTGGGCTGAGGATGACACGGTGGCCGGTCAGTACCGTTGGGCCTTCATAGCCTGTTCGGGCGGAGTTTATTTTAATTTAGTTAGCTATAGATCGTACGATAAATCGCGCAGATCGTTTCGTATTATTTCTCATATGCAGGTGTGCCAAATTTTTTCCACACCTAATGCCAGAAGGAGAATTGAGGTCTATAAACTTACATTGGTTCGGAATAGTGACTTCCTAGTTCTGCAGGAAGATATCAGGTTCACTGTTGTCTGACACAATGATGAATGATTTAATTTTTTTCCACCGAATACTGATACATTAGCAGGAAGATACTTCACTAACGTAGGAACCGTGAATAATCTTTAAGGTTAGGTACAAGCCACTAAGTGTAAAGAAAATAATAACCCATCCCTTCAAATAACTGACAATGGGAAAGACACTACTCGTAGTACTGAGGATCTACGCAGTCCAGAAATGCCGTGGCCACCTGTCGGAAGCATGAACAGCCACTGTTTTCAGTGCGGGCGGCTGCGAAACGTGCAGGAAAAGTCGAGGAGGTACTGGAAGGTACCGACTGGGACGTGGAGCCATGCCGACTTCAGTGTTGTGGCCAACTGCGCTAGGTTTCTCAGCTCTGGGCCCATGGCGCGAGCAGTCAGATCGAGATGGTCCCGCAGATTCTCGGTCGAATTCAAATCCGATGACTTCCGTGGTGAGGGGAGTATGGTAAAATCATACTGATGCCGGAATGCTTTCTTGCCTGGACGCTTTGGACGATAGTTGAAGGGCGCCTGCTTTCAGACGTTTCACCTCGTACATACTAACAGCCATATGTCCGATGCAGCATATAACGTGATTAATCCGATAATGTCACCTGTTTCCACACAGTGAATGTCAAATTGTGGTATTGGTGTGCAAATTCTAGACTTCGTTCCCGATGAATGGCAGTCAGCATTGGTGTATGACCCAGGCTCCTGCTGCGGAGAGCCACACGCAGCAACATTCGCTGCACGGTCGTTGAGGAGACACTGTTCATAGCCCATTGGTTCATCTGGACCGTCAGTTAATGAACAGTTGCACGTATGTTCACCCGCACCCATCTCTGTAGCTGTCGTTTGCGCCACAGTTACCTTGGTGCCAGTTTTCAATAGTCCCGTTTTGCCGCGCACCGTATACTTTAATTACGGCAGGCAGCACGCGAACAGTTTACAAACTTATCCATTTCGGAAGGGCTTCCATCCTAGACCCCAAAACGAGTGATCATGCACATTTGGACGTCAGATAAATCGCGCCGTTTCATGATTACTACAGCGACTGTGCTGTTTACGACGTTCGCCAGACACACTTTTATATACTTTCCACTGCTATTGCCGCAATCTGCCGTCTGTGAATGTTGACATCGAACGTAGACGGTGGGCACATTAATGAGCCTGGACTGTGTACTTCAAAACACATCTTCTTGAGATCCACTAGAGAATTTCGTGTATGACGAAAAAAGGAACAAAATGTGTATTTAACAAAACTGTTCATATCTACACAGTGAGACCTATTTGAGTCCACGCATGGTTAGATTAGTTCTTTCCATTGGTGAAAACATTCCTGCACTTCGTTTCCCCTGTGCGTGTGAACATGACGCGTCGTTTCAGCCTTTCTGGTGCAAGAAAACATCTGTGGTAAAAGCTCATCCACTGCCGTTGAACTGGCGGAGAAACTTTCAGGAAAAGCCACGTAGTAATCATGTAAGGACAAACAATTCCTACCGCACTAGGTAGAACGTATATCGTCTTTTGAGGCATATAATTTTTGTGTGAGAGCGACACACTCTTCCATAAACAAGTGCACGTGTGCTCATGGGAATTAAGGATTTCCATCTGGGCTTCAACTAAATTATTCTCTGTCGAATAATACGTGCTAGATTTTCAAGCCGTGTCATTTCAAACAAATTCGTCCAACTTTCGACAGCTGCCGACGCAGCCTTCGTCAGCGGAAGTAAAACTAATGACTACTGTGGCTAGCCAGCCTGGCTAGCCAGCCTAGCTAGCCAACCGAGTGATCATTACTAAGCTACTTTTTCCCGGAGTATGGTGGAGGTTAAGACTTTCAAGTGTTCATCTCATCTTCCCGTCATCCTTTATTTCATTTAACGCACGGCTGTTATTTTTCTTCTCATTGTTTTCTTTTGTTCTGTTACTTGCCGGCACTTTAATGTGCAGCAGGTAGGGCCAATGCGATGACTGTGTGGTGATCCTAGTGCCTGGATGACAATGTTCTGAAAGTCTTGTGCTTTAGATAAAAAGGCTTGCGAATTGTGTGGAAGTCTTCCTGTACGAATAGGACGCTTGCTCCGTGGGATAGTCTGGCGGCAGGTGCTGCGCAAGCTTAATAGGTCTGTTTTGGACATTCTGGAGCCGAACGACTTGCTGGTCGACAGCGATTCGCGGATCTTGAATTAAGAACTGGATACTACTTACCGTATGGATACCCAACTCAACAGGAATAATGTGTAGACTGTCCGCTGCAGCCGGCTGGAGTGGCCGAGCGGTTCTAGGCGCTTCAGTCTGGAACCGCGCGACCGCTATGGTCGCTGGTTCGAATCCTGCCTTGGACATGGATGTGTGTGATGTCCTTAGGTTAGTTAGGTTTAAGTAGTTCTAAGTTCTAGGAGACTGATGACCTCAGATGTTAAGTCCCATAGTGCTTAGAGCCATTTGAACCATTTGTCCGCTGCAGGATTTGCGTTATTGTTACTGTTGATGTGATGATTTGCCTTAGGCAGCACTACTGGTACGGCGACATAGCGTTGAAACACAAACATCAATGTGTACTACAACTGCACACAGTGAGCAGGGCTTTGCACTTAAAACTGTTTTATCAAAACGCCAATCGAGCTGCTGCAATTTACGAGTATCGACGCATTAAAGGAATACGGAGACGCCCTCTTCTCACATCGGAGTTCAAGAAAATGATTCGGACGTTACAATTAACTGATCATTTGGAAAAAAAACCTTGGTGAAGCCTAGGTGGCCAGTTGCGCCACAAATTATTGAAGAAGTTACTGTTGCTATGACTTACAATGCTGCACGCAATGTGCCATTTTCAAGCAGTGCAGGATCTGTGTCACAACGGCTGAACATTCTATAGTCCACTGTTCGTAAAGTGCTGTGAGCAATTGTGAAATGGTATCTCTAGTACGCTAGCAGGCTGTTGAAGATGCAGTTGTCGTTACATTGAGCATACCTTGTAACATGCAACGTAAACATATTGCGCCATTAACAAATATTTCTCTCTCATGCGGAAATTAAAATGTGTCAAAAATGGTTCAAATGGCTCTGAACACTATGGGACTCAACTGCTGTGGTCATAAGTCCCCTAGAACTTAGAACTACTTAAACCTAACTAACCTAAGGAAATCACACACATCCATGCCCGAGGCAGGATTCGAACCTGCGACCGTAGCGGTCGTGCGGTTCCAGACTGCAGCGCCTATAACCGCTCGGCCACTCCGGCCGGCTAAAATGTGTCCCATTCAATGATTTATTCTTTCTTTCTCTCATGCATGTTCTTACAAATGTTTTCACGAAGTTCCGTTGTGCTGCAGTCACTCGTTTTTGATGAGGGCCCTCGCAAGCAGCGAAAGATTAATTGTAGCCACCCTGTGTTGTCTATAGTGAAGCGAGTGTTTAAGATAACGAACAAGCGCTTGACTGTCTTCGTCCACGGTACTGGTGTGTCACGCCGCGCGGGATTAGCCGAGCGGTCTGAGGCGCTGCAGTCATGGAATGCGGCTGGTCCTGACGGAGGTTCAAGTCCTCCCGCGGGCATGGGTGTGTGTGTGTTAGTCCTTAGGATAATTTAGGTTAAGAAGTGTGTACGCTTCGGGACTGATGACCTTAGCAGTTAAGTCCCGTAAGATGTCACACATTTTTCACTGGTGTGTCACGGACTGCAACTCGTGATAGCACCGGCCGAAGAGGGTCTGTGTCTTCTCTCGGATGTATGCCTCATCTTATGTTTCCCAATTTGAAATGATAATATGTGTAAGAAAGTGTTTGCGAAGTAAAAAGTGCACCAGACGATTTGTGGTGGGTGGGTATAGTTCTTTCAGTCAGCGTTGCAATTGACGGTGGAGCATGTAATGGTTCCTGCTCTTACTCAGGAGCGCCACATGGTCGACATATAGAGCCAACTGCCAGTTGGTGGCCTGCGACTTGTCACTTGTGAAGAGAACATGCAACACCAATCCTAATCCAGATCCCAGTGGTACACCAGCGCGGGTGTTCCGCAAAATTTCTGGCGTGCTGCCACATAAATTCAGCTTATTCTCCTACCATTTCGGCTGAATACCGTCCAGCCATATTCAGAGTGAGCCGAAGTGACTAACGCTCCAGCACTTGCTCCATCCTTTTACACCAGAGGATCGAACCACTGCGTATGTGGTCAAAGATACACAATTCACCAGAGTCGTTGACAGGCGGCAAAGATGTGTAACAAATGCATGGAAATTAAATCTATGTTTGCGCAGTCGTTCCACACGGTGATATCGATGTGTCACGAAGAGTTGCACCGTCGCGACGTCTTTGTGATTTAATTACAGAAATTCCCGAATATCATGATTTGTCCAAGTTGAAGCCGCTATCTCTATTAATTAAATTCATCACCAGCTGAATTTCAATTACTTCTTTTACTACTGAGTCCCAGAAAGATGAAATCGAAGCTAAAATTTCGACATTATCGTACACTATAGACTGCCCAGTGTCAATACAGTGCTCCGCCACCGCAGATTTATTAGGCTGTAAGAGACGGGTGGACCTGTGCATCTCTCCAGGACTGTACGTGTCGTCTGTCCGATGTATGAACGGCCGCACTCACAGGGGGTCTTATAAACCCCAGGCTTCAGAAGTACCAGATCATCTTTAACGGAACCCAGGAGTGCTGCAGTCTTTGGTGGAGGGCAAAAAATCACTTTCACTTTGTGTTTACTGAGGATCCGTGGAACAGTCTTTACGCCGCGAAAACATGAAGATACACACCAGCCCGGGTGTCCTTTCATGTATACAGTACCGACCCAGTGCGGATGTGAAAGGACCGCCTCTAGAGTGACATGGCTGGCACAGCGTGGGAATCATTTGGTGCTCCAACTTCCATGTGACAAAGTACCAGTAGTTCATCGTAACCTTAATAGACAAAGACATCTCTTTACTGTAGTCAGTGGTCAGTGTTATTTTCGTTCTTGTTTGCTATAGGGTGTGTATTGTGAAGAAACCATTTCGGAAGAAGAAATTTGGAGTCAGTAACTGTGGTATCAACGTTCGATACCACACTTGTTAGGGGTTGCAGTTATCGACCGCGGTCCGTACTTGTATCGCTGGATCCGCGAGCCGAGACTAGCGCCGCTCTGCGGCTTGCAACAAGTCTCCAACGCGCGCTCGGGACGTCTAGTAGGAAAGTAGTATAGCCTACAGCTAATAGGAAGCAACCTCTAACAAGGCGCTTACTTAAAGCATGGCCTATGTGTGCCTCTATATCTCTCTGTTTGCAATTATATTCCTCCTGACTATGAAGACTCCTGTACTATCAGTTAAGTACAATAAATTCCTAAGGGCCCGGGTTCGATTCGCGGCTAGGTCGGAGATTTTCTCCGCTCAGGGACTGGGTGTTGTGTTGTCCTGATCATCATCATTTCATCCCCATCGACGCGCAAGTCGCCGAAGTGGCGTCAAATCGAAAGACTTGCACCCGGCGAACGGTCTACCCGACGGGAGGCCCTAGCCACAAGACATTTTTTTTAGTACAATAAATTATTTTTTACCAACGAGTTCTAATTATTTTAGTCATCGTAGACCCAGACCATGCAGCCAGCTCCTTATCGACTTCACTGACAAACCTGCTGTATATGCAAAGAAGAGATTTGTATGTTTCTATTTAGCATTGGCCATCAGTCATTCACATTGGCGACGATTCGTTCGTCGTCATCATAACAATAATCAATTTCACATGAATAGCGCACATTTTAAAATGATAAACACTGGTGGCAATAATTGTTTTATCAGCTTTTGTCAGTTCAGGAGTTAGTTATGTCCCAGTCTTTCATTCCGTGTCTCCGTATTGATCTCCATACCTGCCACATATTTCGTAAATAGCAGTGAAGTTTCAGAACGCAGAATGCGTGTCGTGAATACACAGTACTTTCTTTCAGATGTTTTCTATTAAAATTTTGTTGATGTGGTCACTCTCCGCAGCAGGTATATAAATATTTCTTTTAGAAATTGAAAAGCTATTTTCCTACTGCTCTACAGAATTTTCTTTCCGGAGGCGTTTCGTTTCTGACGTGAAAAGCATCTTACATTGATCTTTTTTGAAATTTAGTTACCTGTGCTTGAATGTAAATGTGAAACGCCTCTAAAAAGTAAATACTAGATTGCAGCAAGAAAAAGGCATTTGAATCTATAAAATGAATATTTTCTGTTTGTCTTCGTCCAAAGTAACCATAATGTGCAGTTTACTGTTATGTAAACCACGACATTACGCTTATTAACTTTCCATAACATCATTCTCCAAGGGATCAACATTGCATGTTTGTGTGAGAAATTTTCTGGCTATCTATGTAATGACTCTAGGCTCCATAACCTACAAGAAACCAGTCGCTATTAATACGTTGACTGGGCAATGATGGTATCAAGAGACCTGCGGTTCTGAGTGAACCTCAGTGGTTCCTGTGTGGAAATATTTGTATGCTGAGCCCAGTCCTTCGCCGTTTTGAAAGTATGGACGCTTATTTGTTTTTTTACCATCGAAAAAGAAAATATTTAACTGGGGCACGTAGCTTACAGTAAATTAATTTCTAGGGATCGTCGTCAAAGGCTGCTTATCCTGAAACGTTAAATCTAGAAGTTAAAAACAACATAATACAAAATTAGAAAGGTCTTTCGCTGCTTAAAGTAAATCATGCATATTTCATGCATTATTCTTGAGATTATGTAGTATATCTTTGATAATTGAAAGAAAGTACTGTGTAACCACGACACGCATTCTGTGTTCTGAAACTTCACTGTTATTTACGAAATATGTGGCAGGTATAGAGATCAATACGGAGATGATGCAGGAGGATCTGCAACGAATTGACGCATGGTGCAGGGAATGGTAATTGAATCTCAATGTAGACAAGTGTAATGTGCTGCGAATACACAGAAAGAAAAATCCTTTATCATTTAGCTACAATATGGCAGGTCAGCAATTGCAAACAGTTAATTCCATAAACTATCTGGGAGTAGGCATTAGGAATGATTTCAAATGGAATGATCATATAAAGTTGATCGTCGGTAAAGCAGATGCCAGACTGAGATTCATTGGAAGAATCCTAAGGAAATGCAATCCGAAAACAAAGGAAGTAGGTGACAGTACACTTGTTCGCCCACTGCTTGAATACTGCTCACCAGTGTGGGTTCCGTACCAGATAGGGTTGATAGAAGAGATAGGGAAGATCCAACGGAGAGCAGCGCGCTTCGTTACAGGATCATTTAGTAATCGCGAAAGCGTTACGGAGATGATAGATAAACTCCAGTGGAAGACTCTGCAGGAGAGACGCTCAGTAGCTCGGTACGGGCTTTTGTTGAAGTTTCGAGAACATACCTTCACCGAGGAGTCAAGCAGTATATTGCTCCCTCCTACGTATATCTCGCGAAGAGACCATGAGGATAAAAACAGAGAGATTGGAGCCCACACAGAGGCATACCGACAATCCTTCTTTACAAGAGCAATACGAGACTGGAATACAAGGGAGAACCGATAGAGGTATTCAAAGTGCCGTCCGCCACACACCGTCAGGTGGCTTGCGGAGTATGGATGTAGATGTAGATTAACAAAACTTTCGTGCCTTGCAAATTCCAAGTTGCGCTAGATTCCACGTTAAAGAGTTTTTTCCGCACTTGGATGGAGTGATAAGATGATTTAGGGAGGATGGAAATTTCGTGAAAATTTTAGAGCAGCTAGGTAGGTCCGGAGTCACACTTAATGTGGAGAGCCTTTCTAATTTCAGTGTATTTGAGAATTGAATTTGGACTCCATCTCAATCACTGACGCAATCACAGCCTTATGATCACTGAAACCCTACTATTCGTTAACTGATTAGGGAAGTTCACGTCTGTTTGTTGGTAGGAGCTCTAAGACGTTTCCTCACGATTCGACTCTTTCAGTATCTGCTCGAAGTAATATTCGTAAAGGTTTTCTAAATAAAGTCACTCGACTTCCTGTCTCTGGCAACAGATTTAATTGCACGATTGTCACATTCTACATACGGCAAATTGAACTATTCCCACATTACAATAGAATGATAGAAAAATTTACTTATGATATACTGCAAGCCCTATCTTAAGTGCTCTGCCACTATATCTCCTGACATATCCGTCAAAGCATGCGATAACCATGTTTGACCTATCTTTGATTGTTAACTTCAGCCAGATTATTTCACACTTGGAATCTGTAGTAATTCCACTAATGTGGCGGAATGAGCTTCAAGCAGGCCTTCGCAAACAGTCAGTGAACATGGGGGCAGCCACCGACGGATTTCTGCAGCTGGGCATTGCAATACTGCTGGTGCAGCACCCTGCATCGTGGCATTCTGCCCTCAGTGTCTGACTGGGCTGCTACATTGTGTAGCACAACACGACGTTTCTACAGCCTACCACAAGATGCGACCTCTCTTACTCTCATAACGCAGTTGACTGCAGCGAGTGTAAGTGCTCCCAGATCAGCCAGAAGCAGCATTTCTGTGGTGTAATGCATTCGACTGGCGCAGCTCTGCACCAGTCATCGGACGAATATACGACTAAGCTACTCGAACCTCATCGAGCAACATCAACATTAGGCGAAGTTGCTGATCTACGAGTGACCAGCTAGCATTGATGGTTCCGGGTTTCGAACAGGATGCGCCGGGGGGAGAGCGCGCAGATGTTGCCATCATCTGACACTCTAGCTAGTGTCAAAGGCTCTGGGGTGCGACGTGGATCCTGTGCACTTCCAGCCAGCGAGACAGAATCGATGGCACTCCACCTGGTTTGGCCTTATGTTGACAAGACCTCCTGGATGGGGAAGGTCACTGCCTGCCACTAACCACCACTTCCTCAGCAAACGTCACCCTCTGTGTACTAGCCACGATAGTTACCTGAGCCACCGAAGTCGGTATACTATACAGAAAGCGCGAATTCTCCTGTTGGGTAGCCATTCTTGACACCTCCCGCCGCAGTACTGTGGTACCCATTCCACAACTACCACATGCGCTACGCTGCAGCAAAAGCCAGTCAGCCTGTAACGTAGGAGTCAGAAGTGTCTATAAGTGGCGTCCAACCTCTCCTTGTGAAATATATTTTAGTGGGAATTTAGGATTTCGCCGCTATTGAGTTCCAGTTTCAATTATTTTTTTGTTATTAGTATTATGTGCGCGTTGTGATCTTTAATAACTGATTCTAATTCTGAGACTTCACTATGAATGATACTACAATTTACTTTTCTGTTTCCCACCTGCATGGATGGACCCTCTCTGAGAGTAATGTTTCTGATTTGACTTCGATTGCGGCAGGCAATTCATTATTGATCCGAAGGAGTGGTTCCACTAACCAAATAAATTCCAATGTACTCGCCGCATATACTTTGCTAAAAGAGTAGGCACTTTCTTTGTTTACCGTTCCCCTGACCTATTGACGGCAGCCGTTGATTTCTGTACCGTAAAGCGCGAAATTCGTATCTGAGATGGTCGTAAAATCTTCTGGGCCTCAGGTTTACTACTTCCAGCATTCTCCATTTCAGAGCACGGCGATCGACTCTGGATAGGATGCTGCAGGCAGTTAGCTATGCTTGCACCCTGTATGCAATGCTAGTTGCCTTCACCAATCCATACAAATGGCTAAGGGAACCGAGGAACACCTCATAAATCAGACAGCAAGCATCAGTCGTGCTAACATGAGCTTCGATTTGCAGCCGTGTACAACCTAGTGTTCTCAATAGCCGTCAGCAGAGCCTCCTTTACTTCTGGAACGAGACGTTTCAGCAAACATAGCGAGTGCACACCGGCCTCCATTCCCGACCTGCCAGCTGCTCCCATGACAGGCAGTATCACCCACTTAACGTTGGCGCTTTAGATGACCAACATACTCAACCTCTGTGCTTTCCGGATTTGCCAGGAAAATCAGCCAGTGGTTCAACAGACGAAGCATTCGTTGCTGCGATTTAGTGGATAGCCGTGCCGCTTGTTCCCACCTTCGCCCTCCGCCCATAGATATTCGAACCGACTGCTATCCGCTATTCACTGTCGGTTGAAGACAAACAGGTCAGATACTACACATCGGCAGACCGCTAACAAGAGGGTTTAAAGGGAATTCCAGGGGTACCAATGGTTTCGCACTTTTCGTAAATAGTGCGCCAACGTAGCTTCTTCGCCATTAGCCCGCCCACATCACTACACCTAAGGACAGCGGCATGAAGAAAGTCAACCATGGACAGTTCAGCTTCTTATTTCCAAACAGCGGCCAAATTTCCTTGTGTCTGCACCCAACATGCACAGTCCCTATACATTTACAATGTAAAAATCGTATAAAATCAGGAAAAAGTGTACCAACCAAAGCAGTCATTGTGCAATTGAGGAAGAACATATTGTAACTAGAGATAAAATTACCCGACTGTGACGTTACTAAAGCTGCTATGCGCACAATATACAAAAAAAAAAAAAACTAACACTAAAATCTGCTCTACAAAGTTTTCACTCTACACTAAAGGCCACAAAATACGCCAACTATTACAACGAAATAATTAAAGCTCCTGAAAAATAGATATAAAACTACTGTTCATTAGAAATTCAGGTCGCTCTGACGTTAATGCCAAAACAAATAAATAACGAAAGCACTTTAAGTATTAAGCAATAATCAACGCATAGTATTCCCTTTTCAGAGAAGCACAACACAGATGCTGTGTGCAAACAAACTGCTGCTGCTGATGCTGCCGGGCTCTCTTGCCTCGGTTGCCGGAGACATCATCACACTGACTGTTCCAAGATATCAGTCATGAATTATATGAGGTGCTAGTCACTGGGTATCACACAATATGGTTCACATGGTTCAAATGGTTCTAAGCATTATGGGACTCAGCATCTGAGGTCATCAGTACCCTAGACTTAGAACTACTTAAACCTAACTAACCTAACGACATCACACACATCCATGCCCGAGGCAGGATTCGAACCTGCGACCGTAGCAGCAGCTTGGTTCCAGACTGAAGGGCCTAGAACCGCTCGGCCACAGCGGCTGGCCACACAATATGTGACGGTTTCCACTTGGGGTCACAGCTCTAATTCACGAAAGGCGAAAGGTCCAACTTCAATGAAAACCGCCTTCAGTCTCCAGCTGCACTGGTGTGCAGAACCTTAGGACGTAAGTAGCTTTCGCATGATGTGTCACTGCCAAGCAATATAGCCCGGTGAAGCGTTGAAAATAGGTAGAAAGAAATTATTCATTGTAGTACAGAAGGAAGCTGAAAGAAATTCGCTATGAGAGAAGAGAAATGACACTTTGTTCGAAGACCATAATTAAAATTAATTTATTGCTAATTATGATGGTTTTCTCATCGCGCGACGTTGTTCTTAAAAGGGTGTGACGGCAATGCATCTTCTGAAACGTATTACTATGCTGATCACTAGCTTGGTTAGTTCTTGTCTACCGTGCTCCATGCCTCCACCAGCGCGGTTGACAACTCCTGGATGGTGGTTGGTGCATGTGGACGAGCTGCAACACGTCCCACCGACGTGGAGGATGGAGGGGGAGATTAGTGTTTAACGTCTCGTCGACATCGAGGTCATTAGAGACGGAGCACAAGCTCAGATTAGGGAAGGATGGGGAAGGAAATCGGCCGTACCATTTCAAAGGTAATCGCCTGAAGCAATTTAGGGAAATCACGGAAAACCTAAATCAGGATGGCCGGACGCGGGTTTGAACCGTCGTCCTTCCGAATGCGAGTCCAGTAAGCTAACCACTGCTCCACCTCGCTCAGTACTCTCCCCAACACACCCCACATTTGCTCTATGGGCTTTATGTCGGGGGAATAGGCAAGCCAGTCCATTCGGCTCCTCCACCGGCACTGTTCGATGCGGTCGTGCATTACCATCCACAGAAATGATGTCAGGACCGAAAGCACAGTCGGAAAGACGCGCATGAGGAAGGAGAACAGGTCACAATACCGTTGACCTATGAGTGCACTGTATTCAACGATTTGGATGTCTGTGCGCTCATGCAACTTTACGGCTCCCAGCACCATAGCGCCTGCTTCACCAAATCGATCATATTCGATAATGTCCCTGGGTGCATTAACCAAAAAAATGGTTCATATGGCTCTGAGCACTATGGGATTTAAAATCCATGGTCATCAGTCCCCTAGAACTTAGAACTACTTAAACCTAACTAACCTAAGGACAGCACACAACACCCAGTCATCACGAGGCAGAGAAAATATCTCTCACCATATGAGAGTACGTAATGGACCGAGAAGTACTGTCGAACTTGACCGTTTTGGTGATACTGTTGTTACTGTGTGGGGCAGCATAAAGTTGCATGGACGTACTGCTCTGCCGGCCGAAGTGGCCGAGCGGTTCTAGTCGCTACAGTCTGGAACCGCGCGACCGCTACGGTCGCAGGTTCGAATCCTGCCTCGGGCATGGATGTGTGTGATGTTCTTAGGTTAGTTAGGTTTAAGTAGATCTAAGTTCTAGGGGACTGATGCCCTCAGAAGTTAAGTCCCATAGTGCTCAGAGTCATTTCGAACCGTACTGCCCTCCAAATCTTGGAACAAGGTACACTCATTACTCATAGTTATTGTGACACTGCCGGCCGCGGTGGCCGAGCGGTTCTAGGCGCTTCAGTCCGGAACCGCGCGACTGCTACGATCGCAGGTTCGAATCCTACCTCGGGCATGGATGTGTGTGATGTCCTTAGGTTAGTTAGGTTTAAGTAGTTCTAGGGGACTGACGACCTCCGATATTAAGTCCCATAGTATTCAGAGCCATTTGAACCATTTTATTGTGACACTGCACTCTGCAATGTGCGTCTTTTTGGGGGTGGACTTCATTTTTGTGGATGACAATGCGCTATCACACGGGATAGCGCGGATGGAGGAGCCTTTGGAACAAATGGATTTGCCTGCCCGTTTCCTCGACTTAGTTCCGATATAGAACCTGTGGGATCCGTTCAGCAGATGTATTGCAGCACGTCCATATGCAGCAACGACCATCATTTGTCAACCGCGCTGGTGGAGGAATGGAACCCCCTACCACACGAACTCCTTAACAAACTTGTGGCCAGCATGGGAATACGTTGCAGAGCATGTGTTGTCGTCAGTAGTGATCAGACACCCCATTAAGAACCACGGCCCGACATTTGTGATGTCCAAGGGATCATCATATATCGCGGTGACTTCATCACGAGATTTCGGTGGGAATATTGTTTCTGAATAAAAGTGCCTCTATCTCTGTCTATTTGAATCCTCTGCAATTCCTGCTTATGAGCCTACCAAAGGGTTTATTGAACCACATTCAGAATACTTCTCCACCGTTCCATTCTCTAACGCCGTGTTGAAAAATGAATACTTAATTTTTTCCGTACGAGCACTGTTTTCAGTTATTTTACTGTGATGACCATTTCGCCCTAAGAAGGTTGACGTCAATAAAATACTTTTGCATTCAGAGGGAAAAGTTGCTGGTTGAAATTTCGTGAAAAGATTTCCCCACAACAAGAAACGTCTTTGTTTTAATGACTGCCGCCCCCCCCCCCCCCCAGATGGCAAAGAGATAACAAGGACATAATGATTTATAGCCGTACAGGACATTCTCGCAATGCAGTGGCAAGAGTCGAAACTTTGTGCTGGACTGTGTCTCGAACCTGGAAGCTCGACTTTTCTAGAACAGTTGCCTTAACCACCTCGGCCATCCCGATCCGCTTTCCGCCGCATCGGATTTCTTGACATGCCGCTCACCGCACCGCAACTACCCGCACCCATTAACCCCCTATTCGCAGATTTCTGATTCACGTAGGAAATCAGACTTTGGTTGTGCATCCGCAGTAAGACTTTTTCATCATACAGCGTCGCGCACGTAGAATTATAGATATGAGTGCTGTCTGTTCTGTCAGACCTGTTCGACAGAACAGTCACAATTCATATCAATATCTCTTTCCCCTGTTTCGAAACAATACAAAACGAGCTGCCACTCTTTGAAATTTTTCGACGACCTCCATCAGTCCGGACAAGCGTATTGTAGGCAGTCTCTTTAGGAGATCTGTTGCATCTTCCAGTAGTTCTGCCAACAAAACAGATTCTTTGGTTTGGTAGCCCACTGCAGTCCAGGGCGTTCAAACATGGTTCAAATGGCTCTGAGCACTATGGGACTTAACATCTGTGGTCATCAGTCCCCTAGAACTTAGAACTACTTAAACCTAACTAACCTAAGGACATCACACACATCCATGCCCGAGGCAGGATTCGAACCTGCGACCGTAGCAGTCGCGCGGTTCCGGAGTCCAGGGCGTTTCCAGACACTTCTTCGCTCGTCATTGGGGCTCAGTTCGAAGTGGGACACATCACTGAAGACAGCTCTATTCCAGTCGATGAGATTCCAGGCCGAAGACGTATCTGGAGACTTCCCGGACGGTGATGGGATACAAACCTGACCGTCACCTGTCACACATCTCGACAACTAGGAGTGATCTCCTGGGGTGCCATTTCGTTTCATACCAGGGCCCCTTTGGATGTCAGCTGCGGCCCCCTTACAACACAGCGGTACGTCGACGACATTCTATGTCCTGATTTGTTACCCTTCATCACCATTACATTTCAGCATGATAATGCCCGTCAGCACACGGGAATAGTTTTTACTGCGTATTTTTGTGCTTGCCAAACCGCACCTTGGCCAGCAAGATCGCCGGACCTCTCCTCAGCTGAGAACATTTGAGCATTATGGGCAGGGCCTTCCAACCACCCCGTAATTTTGACGATCTAATACGCTAACTGAACAGAACTACACTCCTCAGAGGGTATCCGACAACTCTGTCAATACCAAGCCTAGCAACTGCTTGCATAAAAACCAGATGTGGTCGAACGCTTATTTGTTGTCTAGACATGTACATCATATTTCCGTCCAATTTGGATAATTCCTTCGTGGTGTGTCCCTTTTTCGTTTTGTGCCTTAGTGTGTATTTTCCCCAATATATCGAGGGTTGATTGAAGTCACCGTCAGTTATAATTCTGTGAGGGGGTAACTATTTGAAATGCGACTAAAGATTCCCTTGAGCTGTTCAGCAGTCATCTGAGTCGCGGGAGGGGGGCTGGGAAAAGGAACAAATTACTGATTTATCCCCAGAGTAAAGTGTAGCCTCTACCTTAGCAAATGATTCAAATAGCTCTAAGCACTATGGGACTTAACATCTGAGGTCATCAGTCCCCTAGACCTAACTAACCTAAGGACATCACACACATCCATGTCCGAGGCAGGATTCGAACCTGCGACCGTAGCAGGAGCGCGGTTCCAGACTGAAGCGCCTAGAACCGCTAGGCCACAGCGGCCGGCTCTAACTTAGTAACTCAAAGGGACTATCTGCTTCAATTTCGCTTCCCGATAAACTACTACTAAGAAGAACAAACACACCACCACCAGTAGTACTTACTCTACCATTTATGAATACTGTAGGGTCATTTGTACAAATTTTGGCCTAACTTACCTCCGGCTTTAACCAGCTTTTGGTACCTATATTGATTTGAGCTTCAGTGCTTTCTATTAGCTTGGAGATCTTGTTCTTCCCAAACACAGCTACAACAGTTTACAACTGCAATACTGATGGTTGCTATGTCTACCTTCCTCCTTTTCTTGCCCTTCGCCCTTTGTGACTGCAGCACTTTCTATACGTTCCCCAGACCCTGTAGCCTAAAAGACAACCCTGTCCATTACAAATAGCCCCCGCTACATGTGTAGCCACCTCCTTTGTGTAGTAGACCCCTGAACTATTAAGCAGAACCCAAAACCCCACCACACAATGCACAAGTCGAGAATTCTGAAGCCTATACAGCCGCAGAATCAAGTGTAGCCACCTCCTTTGTGTAGTAGACCCCTGAACTATTAAGCAGAACCCAAAACCCCACCACACAATGCACAAGTCGAGAATTCTGAAGCCTATACAGCCGCAGAATCAATTAAGCCTCGAATTCAGACCTTCCAGTTGCCTATATACCAAAAATCCGCAATATCTCCTTTCGACGATGCTTCACCTCGTATGCGAGACTGGTAGTCTCTACCGTCTCAGACAGCCACCCAAAACCAGAGAGAATCTCTTCGAGTCCAAAGTGACACACATCATTAGTTTCGACATGAGTCACAAACTGCAGCTGGCTGCACGCTGTGCTCTTCATGGTATCTGGTAGCAATCACAGAAAGGAATAAAGGAGGGAAGATTGTGTTTAACGTCCCGTGCACATCGAGGTCATCAGAGGCAGAGCACAAGCTCGGATTGTGTCAAGGATGGGGAAGGAAATCGGCTATGGCCTTTCAAAGAAACCATCCTGGCACTTGCCTGGAGCGATTTAGGAAAACCACAGAGAATCTAAATCTGAATGGCTGGATCCGCACTTGAGCTGTCATCTCCTGAATGCAAGTCCAGTGTGCTAACAACTGCATCACCTCACTCGGTCAAAACCAATCGATCCACTTCTGGAATGACTCCTCTCAGTATCCACCCAGGATTCAAACTGGATCCCCCTCCCCCTGACCTACCCCCTTGGCAACCGTATCCCTAAAGTGCTCCATTACTCACCTAACACTGGATCTCCCAACTACGAGTAACCCCACCCTCAGTGAATGCTCAGATCTTGGTGGCAAACAGGATTTATCTGAAACAGGGCAAGCGACTGCATGTGACTCAGAATCTTTCCCAGCAACAGACAGTTCCTGATACCTGTTAATCAGACGAACAGCAGAAGCCTTTCGATATGTCCCCCAGAAAGTCTTTTGTTGTCTACCACACCTTGAAACGATCTCCCACTCGACCATGGGTGAAGTGTCACCCTCCTGCTGGCAGTAACTGGACGTCCTTTGAATCTCCACATCCAGCCACCAACAATGATGTCCATTGGCAACAACCGCAAGCTGCATGACTGTAATCAGCACAGCCTGGAGCTGTGAAGGCTGACCAACCCAGCTCGCATCCAAACACAACAATCACATTACCTACCCATAGTGAAGATGTCAGAACTATACAGTAGAGAGTTATTAAGGCGCAGAACTGTGGTTACTAGATACACAAACACAGAAGAAGTTTCAGAATTTAAACTAATATACACACACTACATCAAAATACACTCCTGGAAATTGAAATAAGAACACCGTGAATTCATTGTCCCAGGAAGGGGAAACTTTATTGACACATTCCTGGGGTCAGATACATCACATGATCACACTGACAGAACCACAGGCACATAGACACAGGCAACAGAGCATGCACAATGTCGGCACTAGTACAGTGTATATCCACCTTTCGCAGCAATGCAGGCTGCTATTCTCCCATGGAGACGATCGTAGAGATGCTGGATGTAGTCCTGTGGAACGGCTTGCCATGCCATGTCCACCTGGCGCCTCAGTTGGACCAGCGTTCGTGCTGGACGTGCAGACCGCGTGAGACGACGCTTCATCCAGTCCCAAACATGCTCAATGGGGGACAGATCCGGAGATCTTGCTGGCCAGGGTAGTTGACTTACACCTTCTAGAGCACGTTGGGTGGCACGGGATACATGCAGACGTGCATTGTCCTGTTGGAACAGCAAGTTCCCTTGCCGGTCTAGGAGTGGTAGAACGATGGGTTCGATGACGGTTTGGATGTACCGTGCACTGTTCAGTGTCCCCTCGACGATCACCAGTGGTGTACGGCCAGTGTAGGAGATCGCTCCCCACACCATGATGCCGGGTGTTGGCCCTGTGTGCCTCGGTCGTATGCAGTCCTGATTGTGGCGCTCACCTGCACGGCGCCAAACACGCATACGACCATCACTGGCACCAAGGCAGAAGCGACTCTCATCGCTGAAGACGACACGTCTCCATTCGTCCCTCCATTCACGCCTGTCGCGACACCACTGGAGGCGCGCTGCACGATGTTGGGGCGTGAGCGGAAGACGGCCTAACGGTGTGCGGGACCGTAGCCCAGCTTCATGGAGACGGTTGCGAATGGTCCTCGCCGATACCCCAGGAGCAACAGTGTCCCTAATTTGCTGAGAAGTGGCGGTGCGGTCCCCTACGGCACTGCGTAGGATCCTACGGTCTTGGCGTGCATCCGTGCGTCGCTGCGGTCCGGTCCCAGGTCGACGGGCACGTGCACCTTCCGCCGACCACTGGCGACAACATCGATGTACTGTGGAGACCTCACGCCCCACGTGTTGAGCAATTCGGCGGTACGTCCACCCGGCCTCCCGCATGCCCACTATACGCCCTCGCTCAAAGTCCGTCAACTGCACATACGGTTCACGTCCACGCTTTCGCGGCATGCTACCAGTGTTAAAGACTGTGATGGAGCTCCGTATACCACGGCAAACTGGCTGACACTGACGCCGGCGGTGCACAAATGCTGCGGAGCTAGCGCCATTCGACGGCCAACACCGCGGTTCCTGGTGTGTCCGCTGTGCCGTGCGTGTGATCATTGCTTATACAGCCCTCTCGCAGTGTCCGGAGCAAGTATGGTGGGTCTGACACACCGGTGTCAATGTGTTCTTTTTTCCATTTCCACGAGTGTACATTGTTTCTAGTTATAAGCTAATACAACTCACAAATAGAACCCTGTGCTCTGACATGCTGTTGCCTTACTGTTATTTCTGTTTATCCCATCTCTTATTTCTTTGGTTATCATGTGTAATATATTATAGCTGTTGTATCTGTCTATGGGTAAAGTTCAATCGAGCTGCATTACGTGGCAATCGAACATAATGCAGAAATTATTTTCATCACTAAGTTTGCAGTATCGCCAAGATACCGGGTGGTTATAATTAAAGTGCAGCTACTCACAAAAGTAAGCAGTGGGCTGTAATTATTGTGTGATAACGAAACTTAATAGATATTCCAATGCGTCAATGCACAACCGATTTACACTGTGAAAAAGTTAGTTCAAATTTTGGCCAATACGTTCCAGTCTGGCACTTTGAATGCAATAAAGACGTATAAAAATGCTTCCATATGGAATGAATTATGAATGGGATGTGGGTAGGAAAGATAAAATCGACGAAATGCTGTACAGCACCAGATTTGCATCGGGTGGCCAAAATTGAAATTAAATTTTTTTACCATAAGTCGGTACCGGATTACTACAGTAGTGTATGTACCAAAAATGGTTCAAATGGCTCTGAGCACTATGGGACTCAACATCTTAGGTCATAAGTCCCCTAGAACTTAGAACTACTTAAACCTAACTAACCTAAGGACACCACACACATCCATGCCCGAGGCAGGATTCGAACCTGCGACCGTAGCAGTCCAGCGGTTCCGGACTGCAGTGCCAGAACCGCTAGACCACCGCGGCCGGCCAGTGTATGTACCAATTTTTGCTGTCATACGATAATTACAGTCCACACGGTACCTCCATAAGTAGCTGCGTTTTAGTTGTGACCACACAGTATTTTTATTTCTTAACCTTTTGTTGTTACTTCACAAAGAGGAGAATAATAGTAACTATAAGAGTTCATACTAACTGTTCCATTATTTATTTCTTCTAGATATCCATACAGGTCTCTGTATTCCTCCAAAGTGTACTGCTCTCGTTGTAAGGTACCCACTTCACGTAGCCAGACTCAAATTCACAATACATCAAAAATAAAATGACCAGTATAGGCCCATGTGGTGGGACGGAACTACGGCATCTGTTTATGATGTAAGGTCATTTCGTTTCGTTTTTAGTGCCATTGTGCTGGAGAATAACTTATTTTAAAAAGAATTGCCATCAATCTCCAGTTCGTTTGAAATGTCGTTCTTTTCTTAAGAAGTTCCTTATGTTCAGTTTATTCGCAAAAAATTTCCTAAGCTACGTCTTCAAATCAGACATTGAGATGACTAGAAAAATTTTGTGTTGATTAATACACTTAACCACTCTCTTTTGATGATGATGATGATGATGTTTGGTTTGTGGGGCGCTCAACTGCGTGGTTATCAGCGCCCGTACAATTACCCAATCTTTGCTCAGTCCAATTTCGCCACTTTCCTGGATGATGATGAAATGATGAGGACAACACAAACACCCAGTCATCTCGAGGCAGGTGAAAATCCCTGACCCCGCCGGGAATCGAACCCGGGACCCCGTGCTCGGGAAGCGAGAACGCTACCGCGAGACCACGAGCGGCGGACACTCTCTTTTGAGGGTGACTCAAATGGCTCCGAGCACTATGTGACTTAACTTCCGAGGTCATCAGTCGCCTAGAACTCAGAACTAATTAAACCTAACTAACATAAGGACATCACATACATCCATGTCCGAGGCAGGATTCGAACCTGCGACCGTAGCGGTCGCTCGGCTCCAGACTGTAGCGCCTAGTACCGCACGGCCACTCCGGCCTCTTTGAGGGTGACATTATCCGTATTGCCACTAGTGCAGATAAATGTCTATACCGACTCAAACAGCTTAATAAAACAAATGTGAAAGCAGCAGGAAATAAGCTATAATTCCAACATAACGCGTAATTAACATAGAAAAACTTTCAGAAATTAACAATTAAATTATAGACACAGTTTACGAGTTTTTATGTTTGGAGCATTTGAAGAAAATGACTGATAGACAGGAAAAACGTAAACAGAGAGTATAATTGGTCTGGACTACATTTGGTAAATCACACAAACGCCAGAATCATTCGAACACTGAGATCTCTCCAAGGGTGTAAAACTATTATCACCAGATAAAGTTAATTAGAGATTAATATGCTCTCATATATAAAATAATTGATTTTGGATTTAATTTTATTCATGAGTGTATGTGTGTTGTGACGATGGACGAGAGACACCAAACAGGCATAAAGGTACTGTACATAATTTTTGCCAGTCGTAATTTCAGTTAATTCAGGAGTAAGTAATTTTCACCAAAATGGCATTTTTTTGTTTTCAGGGAGCCCTTTGTGCTAAGTCTGAACGGACCATCGTGCATGAATACCCCAGAGAGGCGCGTGTGTAAAAGAAACAATTTTTCAGTTAACACATAAGTTTATTGAACAAAAATATTCATACAAACAGATTACGAAAGACTTTGAAATGGTTTACGTACTCTATACAGTATAATTTCTAATCAATAAATTTCTGTCGATCCACAGAGTTACTTAACTGAATGATAAAAGTCTGCTCTTCTCACATATATATATCGATATGAACATGAATCTCTACGTTCATTAACCCCAAACAAAACCATGACTGTAAACCTGGTAATTAATCAAGAAACTCAAAAATTGAATACAGCAATGGTGGACCTAAGACAGGCTGTTGTACAGAGGTATGGACCAAGAAATGCCCAATCACACTGATGCCACTACTTATGCTCACAATAATCATTCCCCAACAGTCAATGTGAAAGCCACTGAGTGTGATGGGCTATGCCATGGAGAAGTTGAGGGTGTGTTGCTGCTGCCACAACTTTGGACCCCATTCATCTTCCAAGATGTATGCTGATCTCCCTCTGATATGTACAAGATGGACACAGCTTGACATTTCTTCTGATCTGCTGTCCACAGTGCATAATCACCAACTCATTGAACTATCACCGATTGCTGCCCGCCAATAGTGCAAAATTCGTACATATTAGCACAATAGCTTGGATCATTCCAAGACACAAGAGCCCACCAAAACAACACAACGAGGCACAATGCCAATCATATGAATAAATTCCTTCCCACTTCTAAAAAAACGGCTTCCCCTAGCTCTGTCTTCTTGACATTACTGATTAATTACCGAGCGAGGTGGCGCAGTGGCTAGCACACTGGACTCGCATTCGGGAGGACGACGGTTCAATCCCGCGTCCGGCCATCCTAATTTAGGTTTTCCTTGATTTCCCTAAATCGCTCCAGGCAAATGCCGGGATGGTTCCTTTGAAAGGGCACGGCCGACTTCCTTCCCCGTCCTTCGCTAATCCGATTAGACCGATGACCTCGCTGTCTGGTCTCCTTCCCTATAACAACCCAACCCACCCGAACTGATTAATTTACTAATAGTGTGTATTTGCACCCAGCTGTAGCCTCGCACCAGAGGTCCCATAATCTGGAAAGTAGTTCATGTGGCTAGGCCGTTATTTACTGCAAGCTGTGTTTCTTACAGAAAGCGAATGAGTCCCTAAAGACACCTGAGGCTCCAGGTTGTGGTGATGGAAAAGGATGGCTTTCCTCGTAGCATTCTCTGTCTGACCTGTCTCAAATAAAACGCACTGTGCTTTCACATGCACACAATAATCAACCAGAAAACAATCCATCCCAGCATCATCTTAAACGAAAGGAAATGACCATAGAAAGAGTCCAGTACGTCCAGTCACTATCATTCGACATGCTTTAAATAAAAACATTGCCCAGGAATCCACACCGTTATTCCCCTTAATTACCTAATCATCCTAGATTAAATGCTATCACCTATGTGTGACAACATCGTCATTCCAAATAGATTTACATAGGCACTGCAGCACATCTGCATTATGTTCCTCTCAATTTAATTTATATTTGGACATTCAGCAGATATATTTAATCAGTTGCCTTCAAAGCTATGATGGGAAACAGTCAGAATCTTCTGAGGACTGATATAAATGTGCTGCCCCCACAGCTTTCCTCGTTTCGTTGCAAGTACTTACACTTTCGAACAACAATGGTGTGATGGATCAGAACATCATTTCAGATTTTGTATTACAGCCCACATACTTAAGATTGTGTTTCACACTCTGTTTCATTTTCTAAACACGCGTGCTCATTATTTTATTCATGTCACATACAAATCTCGAATTACTTCTGTGCTGACTGTTTGTGGCAGAGATTCTACTGCACATCTGGAAAACTTCGAGCCTTCACTCTGAAGTATTTTAACATCTGTACTATAAAACCCAGTCCACTCGTTCTCTCATTTTCTGAACACATTCACAGCAGTTGGTTCCTGCATGTCGATAATGTCTCCTCCGTAATTCTAACTATATACATGTAACCACAGTTTAGAAACCACATGTTACCATATTGAGTGGTGACTCTTGATACCTGTCGTAAACCGATATATAACTACAAGTCAGTCTCTTTAGTTATTGAGCAACTCAACTGGCTGCGGAAGACTTCCAAGAAACATATATTGTCCGTCCAAAAAGTTTTCCGGCAGATTTTCTTCCTGGCGCATAAGCGATGTCAGCTCAGTACCGACGGTGGCAGCTTGAACTAGCATCATCAGTGGCCTGTAATACATGTTTCCGTTTATACAATAAACGTATTATGTGGTAGGTAAAGATTCTTTTCTTAAGAAAAATCATCACGTTGATAATGATTGGCGTTATCAGTACGAACCTACCACAAAGCGATAAAGTACTGAAATTGACATGAAGGATGATCGCTTTGACTACATAACTGACAATTGAGCCAGTATGACGTGTGAGTTGAACAACATCCCAAAGAAAGACTTTTCTGACAGTGTCACATGTTTGTCTGAATGATCTGTGCCTTGTGTGTGGGGGATATGTACAGGGTTATTACAAATCATTGAAGCGATTTCACAGCTCTACAATAACTTTATTACACTCCTGGAAATGGAAAAAAGAACACATTGACACCGGTGTGTCAGACCCACCATACTTGCTCCGGACACTGCGAGAGGGCTGTACAAGCAATGATCACACGCACGGCACAGCGGACACACCAGGAACCGCGGTGTTGGCCGTCGAATGGCGCTAGCTGCGCAGCATTTGTGCACCGCCGCCGTCAGTGTCAGCCAGTTTGCCGTGGCATACGGAGCTCCATCGCAGTCTTTAACACTGGTAGCATGCCGCGACAGCGTGGACGTGAACCGTATGTGCAGTTGACGGGCTTTGAGCGAGGGCGTATAGTGGGCATGCGGGAGGCCGGGTGGACGTATCGCCGAATTGCTCAACACGTGGGGCGTGAGGTCTCCACAGTACATCGATGTTGTCGCCAGTGGTCGGCGGAAGGTGCACGTGCCCGTCGACCTGGGACCGGACCGCAGCGACGCACGGATGCACGCCAAGACCGTAGGATCCTACGCAGTGCCGTAGGGGACCGCACCGCCACTTCCCAGCAAATTAGGGACACTGTTGCTCCTGGGGTATCGGCGAGGACCATTCGCAACCGTCTCCATGAAGCTGGGCTACGGTCCCGCACACCGTTAGGCCGTCTTCCGCTCACGCCCCAACATCGTGCAGCCCGCCTCCAGTGGTGTCGCGACAGGCGTGAATGGAGGGACGAATGGAAACGTGTCGTCTTCAGCGATGAGAGTCGCTTCTGCCTTGGTGCCAATGATGGTCGTATGCGTGTTTGGCGCCGTGCAGGTGAGCGCCACAATTAGGACTGCATACGACCGAGGCACACAGGGCCAACACCCGGCATCATGGTGTGGGGAGCGATCTCCTACACTGGCCGTACACCACTGGTGATCGTCGAGGGGACACTGAATAGTGCACGGTACATCCAAACCGTCATCGAACCCATCGTTCTACCATTCCTAGACCGGCAAGGGAACTTGCTGTTCCAACAGGACAATGCACGTCCGCATGTATCCCGTGCCACCCAACGTGCTCTAGAAGGTGTAAGTCAACTACCCTGGCCAGCAAGATCTCCGGATCTGTCCCCCATTGAGTATGTTTGGGACTGGATGAAGCGTCGTCTCACGCGGTCTGCACGTCCAGCACGAACGCTGGTCCAACTGAGGCGCCAGGTGGAAATGGCATGGCAAGACGTTCCACAGGACTACATCCAGCATCTCTACGATCGTCTCCATGGGAGAATAGCAGCCTGCATTGCTGCGAAAGGTGGATATACACTGTACTAGTGCCGACATTGTGCATGCACTGTTGCCTGTGTCTATGTGCCTGTGGTTCTGTCAGTGTGATCATGTGATGTATCTGACCCCAGGAATGTGTCAATAAAGTTTCCCCTTCCTGGGACAATGAATTCACGGTGTTCTTATTTCAATTTCCAGGAGTGTATTTGAGATATTTTCACAATGCTTTGCACACACATACAAAAACTCAAAAAGTTTTTTTAGGCATTCACAAATGTTCGATATGTGCCCCTTTAGTGATTCGGCAGACATCAAGCCAATAATCAAGTTCCTCCCACACTCGGCGCAGCATGTCCCCATCAATGAGTTCGAAAGCATTGTTGATACGAGCTCGCAGTTCTGGCACTTTTCTTGGTAGAGGAGGTTTAAACACTGAATCTTTCACATCACTATGCGTGAAACTTGCCCGCACGCGTTCAACCGTTTCTTCGCTCACTGCAGGCCGACCCGTTGATTTCCCCTTACAGAGGCATCCAGAAGCTTTAAAATGCGCATACCATCGCCGAATGGAGTTAGCAGTTGGTGGATCTTTGTTGAACTTCGTCCTGAAGTGTCGTTGCACTGTTATGACTGACTGATGTGAGTGCATTTCAAGCACGACATACGCTTTCTCGGCTCCTGTCGCCATTTTGTCTCACTGTGCTCTTGAGCGCTCTGGGGGCAGAAAACTGAAGTGCGGCTTCAGCCGAACAAAACTTTATGAGTTTTTCTACGTATCTGTAGTGTGTCGTGACCATATGTCAATGAATGGAGCTACAGTGAATTTATGAATCATTTGTAATAGCCCTATATAGCACCTGAAGCATTAAAACCACAATCATAACGTTTCTCTATTTTCTGATAATCCAGTCTCGAAACTTATTGGGCTGACGAAATACCAAAAAGTGGCTGTCACCTTATAGTTCAGTCTGCACTTGATATGTTGGCGAAATTACGTGTTTAAAGTCGGTGGTACGCATAAAACATCGTTCGAAATCGTACTAAATGCTATCTTCGAAAATTACTTTGAACAATTGGATCAAAACAGCACTCTAGCTGTAAATGTTAGGGAAAACGTACTCAACCTCTTAGCAGGAAATAACCCCAAGCAAGTAGGGAGTATTCTGACCGATACAGAGTTTAGTGAACTGAAGGTAATTATAGCGAGACTGAATACTACAACACCTATACACACTAAAAATAAGCGGAAAATACACCGATTTTTAAAAAAAGCAGCTAAGAATTCAGCTGACATCATATATATTAACAAAAGCAAAACGAGGATAATGGAATGTAGTCGAATTAAATCGGGTGATGCTAAGGGAATTAGATTAGGAAATGAGATGCTTAAAGTGTCTTGTTTGGCAGTGTTGTAGGCAAACGTCACGAAAGGTAGCACCTCATCCCAGTTGCTCTGCTCAACATTGACGAACATTTTTGGCATGTAGGCAAAGGTCTTATAAAGGCGTTCAGTAAGCCCGTTTGTTTGCGGATGGTAGGCAGTCGTCATGTGATGAGTGATGTTGCACCGACGGTTTATCTCTGTCACAAGATTCGATTGAAAAACTTTCCCTCGATCCGTAATTAACGACCTTGGGGTTCCGTGTTTTAATTCAATGTCTTCAACGATGAATTTGGCTACCTGGAATGCTTCAGCTGTTTTCACGGCTTTTTTAATGGCGTAGCGTGTCAGATAATCAGTGCAAACAATAATCCATCTATTGACACTAGCAGTCGTTGGAAATCGTCCTAGGAGGTCAACCCCAACACGCTGGAAAGGCGTTTTGGCTGGTGGAATTGGTATGAGTCGACCAGGTGGTTTCTGAGAAACTGCCTTTCTCCTCTGGCATTCTCGACAATGCGACACATAGTGACGGACACTCCTAAATAAACCTGGCCAGAAAAATCTCTTGCGGATCCTAGCGTATGTCTTAATAAAGCCTAAATATCCGGCCTTAGGTGTGTCGTGGAATTTCTGTAGAACATCTAAGCGCATGTGTTTAGGAATCACTGGTACCCACCTCTTTCCAAACGGATCAAAGTTTTTCTTTCAAACTAATCCATTAACTACCGTAAATTGTCCTTTCACATCCTCTGACCGATTTAAGGCAAGCATAATTTGAGATATCTTGGCGTCCTTCTACTGCTCAGCAGGGAGATCCTGGAGTGCAGCGAGACAGTCACTATCTTCATCAAAGTCTTCATGGTCTTGCACAGCGTTTCTTGAGAGACAGTCGGCATCTTGGTGTTTTCTTCCACTTTTGTACACTATGGAAATGTCATACTCTTGAAGACGTAGTGCCCACCTGACGAGTCGTCCTGTTGGATCCTTAAGACCTGTTAACCAACAAAGTGAATGATGGTCTGTAACAACTGTGAATGACCTTCCATAGAGATACTGTCAAAATCTGCACATGGCCCAGATCACAGAAAGACATTCTCTTTCTGTAGTTGAGTAGTTTCTCTCGGCTTTTTAAGTGTCCTAGAAGCATAGGCAATAACCTTCTCTTTTCCATCCAAAATTTGCGCCAGAACAGCACCGATCCGATACCCACTGGCATCTGTGTGTAGTTCTGTAGGTGCTCTCTCATCATACAGACCAAGTACAGGGTCAGTCGTCAGAGCTTTCCGCAGCACATCGAAAGAATCTTGTTGAGCACCACCCCAGATATATTCAGCATCGGCTTTTAATAACTCTTGGAGTTGCCTGGCTTTGATACAAAAGTTTTTGGTAAAACGACGGTAATAAGAACATAATTCGAGGAAGCTTCTCACATCTCTAATACATTTAGGAAAAGGAAATTCCGTAATAGATCCCACATTTTATGGGTCTCGCCGCACACCTTCGTTTGACACAAGGTGTCGAAGTATTCTGATTTCTTGTGCTCCAAAGAGACACTTTCTTGGATTAATTTTCAGTCCGCCTTGTTGGAAACATTTAAGAACGGCCCTCAGTCTTCTTATATGTTCATCAACTGTCTCTGAGAACTATCTAAATAATAAAGACACATCGTCCACTTCAGGTGCTTTAGAAGATTATCTATCATCCGTTCGAAACTTACTGGTGCACTACACAAACCAAACGGCATTACCTTAAACTCATACAGGCCCTCAGGGGTGATGAATGCAGTTTACTCACGATCAGCCTCATCTTCTTCGATTTGCCAGTATCTTGAGTACATGTCGTGGTTGAGAAAATCTTAGCCTCCTTCAAACAATCTAGTGTATCGTCAGTTCGTGGAAGGGAGAAAACGTCCTTTTTAGTTATGTTATTAAGCTTCCTGTAATCAATACAAAAGCGCCAACTGCCATCCTTCTTCCTGAAGAGAACCACTGATGACGACTATGGGCTCTGCGAAGGCTGAATAATGTCATTCTTCATCATTTTCTCTACCTCGCCGCGAATTATTCGACGTTCCGCTGCTAACACACGGTATGCTCTCTGGCTTATTGGTTGATCGTCTCCAGTGCTAATCCGGTGCCTCACCGTCGATTTGTCTAATTTGCTCTTCACCTAAGAATGGCAAGTAGCTTCTTCTGTTGTTCTTTAGTGAGATATGGTGAGAATCGAGCTAGAAGATCTTGTCTCGTAGTGGTAGGGCTAATTTCGCCCACAGACTCGGCATGGGAGGTTTCTATGACGCTCATCTGTTCGGCAATTAACGACGCTGCGTTTACTACGCACATGCGTCCTGGAAGGATCTGCGGTCTTCGGCGACAGTTAACTATCCACAATTCACCGAATCCGTTCATAAACGAGACGATAGAGGATGGGATGACTAAGTTATTCTTCAGTGGTATGCTTTTCTTACATTCCACTACAAGATCCATGGGTTGATGCATGGCATGACACATGACAGCTACCTTTCTAGCGCTGACTGCAGGAATGATCACTTCATCCAGCACACATAGTCTCCACACACTCGGATGCCCATCTACCTGTCCACAGTATCTCATCTCGTCTAGCATAATCTTCGAGCAACCACAATCTATAAGTGCCTGAGAAGCTTTCAAAAAGGCCCATCCGAGAATGACGTCATGACTACACTCTTGTAAGACGCTGAATTCTAAGGGCTGTCTATGGCCACTTATACCCACACGAATGACACATCTTCCTGTAGGTTTTACATATTTCCCATAAGCCACCTTCAGCAGAGATGTTTTGTTGTCGACGAATACGGTTTTCTGACTGGCGACGGTACTTCTCCGAAATGACTGAATATGATGCTTCAGAGTCCACAAGAGCTTGGGCTGTTTGGCCATCCATGAGGATATAGACGTAGTTTCCTATCATTTTTGAAGTGATCGACGGCGGAGGATTTTTCTCTTCGGCGGCCTCACCTCCAAGGAAGGTCGCACCCTATAGTTTTCCAGGTTGCGACGGCTAGGTGATCGGCTGGAGTTTCTAAACGGCGATGGAGACCTTGATCGGCGTGTTGGGGAGCGTCCTCTCCAGCGGCTAGCTTGTGGCGATGGTGACCTACGTCGTCGTGCACCCACATCTTCTTGTTCATCTTCGTCGTCCCGGAGTTGGCGTCGGCTGAGATCGGTCTGCTATCTTCTGGAGCGGGCGTCATCAAATATCCGCCGCCTTTCTCGACAATAGCGCACCACATGTCCCGGTCGTCCGCAGTGGAAACATACTGGTTGGTTATCCTGGGTCCTCCAGACGTCAGTCTTCCTTGGTGCCCAAACAGGATCATCGTGCGGCATTGTAGGAACGTAACTTCGCCTGGGTCTTGACTTTTTCACCGTTTTAAAGGGAAACGAAGGACGATAGATTGGGTTCAATGTCTATTCCACTTCCTCCCTTAAGATCCCTTGAAGTGTCTCGGTTTTTTGCTAGCCGTACAATCCAAGTGCCTTCTGAACTTTCGCTCTCACTATTTGACGAAGAACACTTGTGAAATCAGTTGCTTCCCCCATCACAGACATCGATACGACGTTTGGAAGCCGTTCAAATTTCTTGCGTGTAATTCTTTTTTCATGCATTGTCTCGATATACTGGCACCATTTCACGAAGTCATCTGCTGTCGAAACCTCCTTCAGGAGTAGGGCTTGATACATGTCCTCAGCAACACCCTTCATGAGATGTGCAACCTTGTCTTCCTCCTTCATTCTTGGATCCACTATTTTACACAGTTCCAAGACGTCTTGAATGTAAGATGCTGTAGTTTCTCCTGGACTCTGTGCCCTGCACTTTATCTTCAGCCTTGCACTTCTGTCGTGTGTCGCCGAAATACTTGCGTAGTTCCGCCTGGAATACTTCCCAGGTTGTGAATTTCTCCTCATTGTTCTCATACCATTGTTTGGCCGTGCCCTCCAAGTAGAAAAATACGTTAGCCAAACGCACGGTCATCCCATTTGTTAAATTTGTCTATACGCTCATATACCTTCAGCCACTTGTTTGGATCAAGGCCATCGTCACCAGAGAACCCGGAAGGATGCCTCATGTGGTTGCACACAGTTGCTGTCATCGTAACTTCCTCTTCTTCTTCTCTCTCCGATAGATTGCGATCTGTTGAATATGACTCGAACTCGGGTTTCTCGCCACGTAAACGGCGGCTCTGTCGTGACGTGATAGGAGCCACTGTGTCGTCGATAACGTGCGCTATCACAAGTTTCAATACCCAGCGCCTCCACCAGAATAATGTCACGTAGAAGAAGGTGTAATTAGATGAATGACGAACACTAACTTTACTTAACGCAGGTTTATTCAGCACTTGCACATACAAGAGCGCTAAGCGAACTGCTTCCGGCCATAACATATACGCTATTTATACAGGTACAGAACTTACCAGTAGAATGATTCGTGACATTTGTGGATACTTCTAGAATGTACTCGAACCGAATATAGAAATTAAAATTTTACAGTTCAGGTGAGCTTTTAACTAATGACCCTCCATGCAAAAGTCTACTATCATAACCACTACACCACGGTGACTGTGTAAGTCAGCTTCTTCTGCGACAATATGGTAAATTAATAATAGATGGCCGGCCGGAGTGACCGAGCGGTTTTAGGCCCTACAGTCTGGAACCACGAGACCGCTACGGTCGCAGGTTCGAATCCTGCCTCGGGCATGGATGTGTGTGATGTCCTTATGTTAGTTAGGTTTAAGTAGTTCTAAATTCTAGGGGACTGATGACCTCAGAAGTTAAGTCCCATAGTGCTCAGAGCCAGCCAATAATAGATGGAACTGACTCTCCAGGGTACACAACACAGGCCAGAACAGTCTTGCAGAGTCAACGGAAAAAATATGCCAAATTTAAAAGAACGCACAACGTCCTAGTTTGGCGATGTTTTACAGAACCTGGAAATTTATGGCGAACTTCAATGACTTTTAACTCTGTATCGACATCCGACAGAAAATCTGAAGATATTCGGGGCATACGTGAAGTACACAAGCGGAATGACCTAATCAATACCCTGATTGCGTGATACCGAAGGTAATGTTACTGACGACAGTGCCACTAAAACGGAGTTACTTTTCCAAAGAAGACGAAGTAAATAACCCAGAATTTGAATAAGGAACTGTTGCCAACGTGAATAACTTAGAAGTCCTCCACTCCAGACTGTAGACCAACTATATTCCTTTCTATGTGTGCTGATCTAACAGCTCCGTAGGTAACTATATTATACAACGGCTCGCTCGAAGGAAGATTGGAAATCGGACACGTCACACCAATACTCAAGAAAGGAAATAGGGGTAATATATCACTGACATCAATTTGCTGTTGGATTTAGAACGTATTCTACGCTCGAACATTGTGAAGTGCCTCAAAAAATATTATTGACATTTATTCAGCACGGATTCAGAAAATATCGTTAATGTGAATACAACTGCCGCTCGGAGTGGCCTTGCGGTGTGAGGTGCCATGTCACAGACTTCAAAATGTTCAAATGGCTCTGAGCACTATGGGACTTAACTTCTGAGGTCATCAGTCCCCTAGAACTTAGAACTACATAAGCCTATCTAACCTAAGGACATCACACACATCCATGCCCGAGACAGGATTCGAGCCTGCGACCGTAGCGGTCGCGCGGTTCCAGACTGTAGCGCCAAGAACCGCTCGGCCACTCCGGCCGGCTGCCACAGACTGTGCGGCCACTCCCGCCAGAGGTTCGAGTCCTCCCTCGGCCATGGATGTGTGTGTTGTTCTTAGCATAAGTTATTTTAAGTTAGTTTAAGTAGTGTGTAAGTCAAGGGACCGATGACGTCAGCAGTTTGGTCCCTTAAGAATTCACACACATTTGAACATTTTTTTGAATACAACTAGCCCTTCATTCTGACAAAGTAATTAGTGCTATCGACAGGGGACTTCAGATTGATTGGTAGCCCCTTGGTTCGTCTTGGCTGTCAGTTACTTAGTAGTTCCACATCTGATCACCAGCACCCATTCTGCAGCCGTCGATTACCACTTTCATCTATGGTCCATGATGTTCAACAGTTGCTTCCGCGCCAGTTTTAGTAGTGACATTTTGCCCTGCACCATATACGTAATACGGCTGACGAGAACAGTTCACAAACTAAGCCGTTTCGGATATGCTTACGCCCTTGAACCGAAAGCCAATGATCAAGCCGTTTTGGACGTCAGATAAATCGCTTCATTTCAACATTATGACGACGACTGCACATTTTCCCATGTGGCCCAGACACGCTTTACATACGTTCCACTGGTAGTGCTGCCAGCTGCCGTCTGTGTTGTGGTTACCGTAAGCTGACATCGAATGAAGGCGGTGGTCACATTAATGTGTCTGGCAGCCTGGACTTTGTACTTCTCTACACACATCTTCTTGAGATCCACTAGACAGTATTGTGTATGAGAGCAAAAGGAAAAAAAATGTGCATTTAACAAAATTGTTCGTATCTAAAAATAGGTGGGCCTATTTCATTCCAGACATTGTTGCATTCGTTCCTTGCATCGGTAAAAACATTCCTGCACTTGGTTTCCCCTGAGCATGTAAAGAAGCCCTATCGTTTTGCCTTCTGGAGCAAGAAAATGTCTGTAGTAAGCTGCTCATTCACTACCATTGAACTGGTGGAGCAACTTCCAGGAAGAGTCGCATACTAATATCCAACGACAAACAATTCCTAACGCACTTGGAGGGACGGATATCGTCGTTTAAGATAAGTGATTTGTGTGAGAGAGCGACACACTCTTCCATAAACAAGTGTGTACTCATGGGAATTAAAGCTTTCTATCTGTGTTTAAGTAAAGTATTCTCTGTCGAATAAAATCTGCTCAGTTTTCAATCAAAAATCCTCTGCCTTTCGACAGGTGTCCACACCTTCATCAGAAGCGACTACTGTGGCTAGCCAGTCAGCCAAGAGATTATTACTGAACTATTTTGTTCCAGAGTGTGGTGGAGGTTAACTCTTTCGTTTGCCCATCTCCTCTTCCAATCGTCATTTAATTCACTTAGCCCATGGCTGTTATTTTGGTTCTCTTTGTTTTCTTTTGTTCTGTGTCTTGTCAGCACTTGCAATGTGCAGCAGGTAAGGCAACGGGTACTGATGTGCTGGTGAACTTCATCTACATCTACATCTACAATTATACTCCGCAAGCCACCCAACGGTGTGTGGCGTAGGGCACTTTACGTGCCACTGTCATTGCCTCCCTTTCCTGTTCCAGTCGCGTATGGTTCGCGGGAAGAACAACTGACAGAATGCCTCCGTGAGCTCTCGAATCTCTCTAATTTTACATTCGTGATCTCCTCTGGAGGTATAAGTAGGGGGAAGCAATATATTCGATACCTTATCCAGAAACGCACCCTCTCGAAACCTGGACAGCAAGCTACACCGCGATGCAGAGCGCCTCTCTTGCAGAGCCTGCCACTTGAGTTTGCTAAACATCTCCGTAACGCTATCACGCTTACCAAATAACCCTATGACGAAACGCGCCGCTCTTCTTTGGATCTTCTCTATCTCCTCCGTCAACCCGACCTGGTACGGATCCCACACTGATGAGCAATACTCAACTATAGGTCGAACGAGTGTTTTGTAAGCCACCTCCTTTGTTGATGGACTACATTTTCTAAGGACTCTCCCAATGAATATCAACCTGGCACCGGCCTTACCAACAATTAATTTTATATGATCATTCCACTTCAAATCGTTCCGTACGCATACTCCCAGATATTTTACAGAAGTAACTGCTACCAATGTTGGTTCCGCTATCATATAATCATACAATAAAGGATCCTTCTTTCTATGTATTCGCAATACATTACATTTGTCTATGTTAAGGGTCAGTTGCCACTCCCTGCACCAAGTGCCTATCCGCTGCAGATCTTCCTGCATTTCGCTGCAATTTTCTAATGCTAATCCATTCGCCTGTATAAGAATGTTGAGCGAGTCTTCTGTTTTCTAAAAGAAGTCGTGTGACATTGTGTGGAAGTGCTCCAGTAGGTACGGAACGCATGCTCCTCTGGATAGTCTGGCAGCAGTTGCAGCGTAAACGTAAGAACTCTGCTTTACACACTTAAACGTGCTGGCCCATAGCATTTCGTGGATCACAGATTGAAAACTGGGTGCTGTTTACCGTATGGGTACCCAGCTTTATAGGAATGATGTGTAGACAGTGACGCTGCAGGATTTGCCCTATTAGTTTATTGACATGACCTTCCGTTGGACGCCGGTAGTGGTAATGCGACGTAGCATTGAAACACAAACATCAGTGTGCATTAGTTGCAGGCAGTCAACATGGGTCTGGACTAGATGAGCAGGGCTTTAATCTTAATGATGTTTTATCAAAACACCAATGAAACTGCTGTTCTTTGCGAGTATCGACACATTAAAGGAATACTGAGAGGCCCTCTTTTTACATCGGAGCTGAACAACACGATTCGGAAGTTCCGTTGAACTAGCGATTTGGGAAATCCTTCTAGGTAAGGTCAGGTTGACCAATTACACCACAAATTGTTGAAGTTACTGGTGCTATGGTTGAGAATGCCGGACACAATGTGCGATCTTCAAGCAGTGCACGAACTGTCACGATGGCTGAACATTCCACAGTCTATGGTTCTAAAGGTGCTACGAATAATTGAGAAATGGTATTTCTAGTACGGTTCAAAACTGTCGTGGTTGTATATAGATGGTCGGGACATTGAGCAATGTTTGTAACATGGAACGAAAACATAGTACGCAACTAACAAATTTTTCCCTCTCATGTGGAAATTGAAAATGTGTTTCATTCAACTATTTATTCCTTATTTCTCTTAGGCATGTCCTTACATATATTTACATAAAGTTTCATTGTACTATAATCATTTATTTTACATGGGAGCCGTTGCAAGTAGAGGAGTATTAATTATAAACACCTGTATTGTTAATAGTCAAACGAGTGTTTAAAATAACACAAAAGCACATAATTGTCTTCATCCAAGCTACTGGTGTACCATCGACTGCAACAGGAGATAGTACGACCGGGACGTACCACCAAGAGAAGAGGGTCTGTGTCTTGTCTAGGTTGTATGCCAGACAGCTTGTGGTGGTGAGGATAGTTCGTACAATCGTCGTTTCTTTTCACGTTGCAGCATGTGGTGGCTCCTGCTCTTATTCAGGACCGCCACATGATCTACATATAGAGCCAACTAACAGTTTGTGGTGTGTGGCATGACCCTTGAGAAGAGTATATGTAACACCGGTCCTAGTGCAGAGCTCAGTGGGAATCCAGTGCGGGTGTCCGTTCGTGTAGACAGTACCGATCCACTACGGAGGAGGAAGAACCGCTCCTAGACTGCCATGACTGACACAATGGAGGAATCATTTCTTACTTTGCAATTTCCGTGTGGGTGAGGTATATACATCTTCCCAACATTAATAGACAACGACAACTCTGTACTGTAATAAGTGGTCAGCGTTATTTTCTTTCTTGTTCCCTATAGTATGTGCATTATGAAGAAAACTATTTCGGAAGAAGATATTTTAAGTCAGTAATCAATTTCAGGTGAATAGTTCACATTTTAAATAATAAATACTGATAGCAATAACTGTTTTATCAGATTGTCTTCTTACTGTTCGCCGTACATGCCACATATTTCCCAAATAACAGTGAAATTTCAGAACGTGAACTGAGAGTCGCGGATACACAGTATTTTCTTTCAGATGTTTCCTATTAAAAGTTCGTTGACATTGTCACTTTCCTCAGCAGATATATAAATATTCTTTTTAGAATTTCAAAATTTTTTTTCATACCGTAATAGACAATTTTGTTTCCAGAAGCGTTTCGCCTCTCACGTTAAATGCATCTTCATTGTCCTTTTTTGAAATTTACTCATGTATCCTTTGAAATCCCTCTAAAAAGTAAATACTATAGCTCAACAATAAAAAAGGAATTTCAATTTATAAAACTAATATTTTCTGTTGCTCTTCGTAGGAAGCAATCATAGTGCTCAGTTTCCTGATATGTAAACCAAAAAATTGCACTTATTAAACTACCATAATATAAAGATTCTCCGTGGGTTCTAGTAGAATGTGTACAGCAACACTGCATGTTTATGTGAGAAGCTTTCTGGCCCCCTGTGTAATGACTCACAACTCGAAACCTATAAAACACTCTTCGCTGTTAATACGTGCACTGGGCGATGATGGTATCAGAGGATCTGCGGTTCCGAGTGAACCTCAGTGGTTCCTGTGTGGAAATATTTGTATGCTGAGCCCAGTGCATTGCCGCTCATGAGAATATCTTTCTGAAAGTATCGACGGTTATTTAATTTTTTGTTATAGGGATAGAAAAATGTTACTGGGGTGGGTAGTATACAGTCACTTATATTCTAGAAAGTGTTTTCAAAATCTAATTGGGAAATGCTAAATCTGGAAGTTAAAACAAAATAATACAAAATAAAAATATCTTTCGCCGTTTAAAGTAAATCATACATATTTCACGTTTTGAGTAATCGGGAAAAGTGCATTGCCACGCGAACATATACAAAGAAGTAAGCCTATTTACTTCGCCAACAACACAGGAGAACGCACCACAACCTCAAAACTGTAAGTTACAGAAAGAAAACGGATACAGTCTTATTTCCATTCGTAAATACATAACAAACAGAAAAATAAATTACGTTTTGCTGTTTGCAGATGACAAGTTGTATACTGTGTAGCAGAACAGCTACCAAAATAAATGGCAATAACATCCTGTAAGGTATGTTAACTAATGTTTACACCAACTTTTCGCCAATTAAGTTATAAATGCAACTTCTACATAATGTTGCAAACAACACAAATGTTAATATGTTAACAACAAATTTACAGTTAAAAATAAAAAAAATAGAACCCACTGACGATAGCACAAAAGTTCTGAAACATGTGTGGGTGAAAAAAAAAAAAAGGTGTCTTGCATAAGGCGGAACTTCTCATCCCATCATTCCATATTTCATGCGTTATTCTTCAGTTAATGTGGAATGTATTTCATCAGTGACAAAACTTCCTAACCTTGCAAATTCCAAGTTTCACTAGATAGCACGTTGAAGTGTAAGTTGTTCCATAACTGGGCTGAGTGATGATTTCTGGTGGATGAGGATGCCGCCGATGTTCAGACTAGGCGGGTAGAGTTGAAGTCATAGTTAATGCGGAGGGCCTTTCTAATTTCAGTATCCTTGTGAACTGAGTTCGGACTCCATTTCAGTCACTGACGCTATCACAGCCTTATAATTACTGAAACCGTACAGTTCGTTAACTGATTAGAAAAGTTCATCTCCGCTTGTTGCTAGGATGTCTAAGACGTTTCCTCACTAGTAGATTCTCTAAGTATCTGCTCGAAGTGATTTTCATACAGGACATTCTAAACGATTTCACACAAATTCCAGTCTCTGGCAACAGTTTTAATCGCATGACTGTCACATTCTGCAGATGGTAAACTTAATTGTAATCTGTTACAACACCATGATCAAGAAACGTACTCATGATATACTGCATGTTCAGTCTTAACTTTTCTGCAACTACAGCTTCTGACACAGATAGTCCATAAAAGCATCCAGTTGCTACGTTTGACCTATCTTTGTAATCAGCTGCATTGATAGTTCGAACACGATGCGCCGAGGCGAGAGTGCCGCCACCTGACGGTCTAACCAGTCTTCGAGGGCCTCGTGTTCGACGTGGAGCCTGCGCACTACCAACCAGCTACACAGAGTCGACTGCGCTCCGTCTGGCTTGGCTTCACGCCACCGAGTTCACAAGACCTCCTGGATGAGCTAGGTCGCTGCATGCCGCTGCTCAGAAAACGTCACTCTCTGCATACCTGGGCTACTGAAGTCGGAACTCTGTATAGGAGGTGTCAATTCTCCTGTTGAGTAACATTCTTGACTCTTCCTTCGCCGCACTACTGTGGAACCCATTCCACAACTACCACAAGCTCAATGTTGAAAAAAAAGGGGGGTCAGCCTATAACGTAGGAGTCTGAAGTGTGTGAAATTTTGCGTCCTTGCGTCCTTGTGCAATATATTTCAGTCTGAATTTAGAAATTCGCCGCTATTCAATTTCAGTTAACATTTTGTTACTAATTCTGTGCGTGCGTTTTGATCTTCAATAACTCATTCCATTTGTGCGTCTTCACCATGAATGTTATTGCAGTTTACTTTTCTATGTCAAATCTGCGCGGACGAACGTTCTCTGAGAGTAATGTGGCGGATCTAACTCCGACTTCGACATGCAGTTCTTTATTGGCCCAAAGGAGGGGTTCCTGTAACCAAACCCATGTTCAGACCACATGTAATTTGCTATAATAGCAGCCGCTTTGCTTGTTTAATGCATGCCTGACCTATTGAAAAAAGCTGTACAATTCTGGACCCTAAAATGCGAAATTCGGATCCGAGATGTTCGCAAATTCGTCTGAGTCTCAGACTTACTACTTCCAGCATTCGCCACTTCAGAGCATCGCGATCCACTCTGGATACGTTGCTGCGAGCTAACTGTGCCTGCACCCTGCGTGCAGTGCTAGCTGCCTTCACCAGTCCAGTCAAACCCGTAAGGGAATAGAGGATGACCTCAGAACCCAGTCATCAAGCATCAGCCGTGCCAATAAGAGCTTCAATTTGCAGTCGTGTGCAACCCAGTGCTTTCAATAGCCATCAGCAGAGCCTCCTCTACATCTCGAACGTGACGTCTCAGCAAAACATAAAGAGTTTACACTGGTCTCCATTCCTGCTATTCCTATTATGGGAAGCAGTACTCACCTAACGTTAGCGCTAACCGTGACCAATCTGCTCACTCTCTATGCTGCCTGCACTTCTCAAGAAAACCGACCACTGGTCCATCAGACGAAGCATCCTCTGTTGGCTCAGGTATGTTATCAATACTGGTCATCACCTCGTACCTGTTGCTGAGTTTTAAGGGTACAGACATGCAGCCAGATCCCACTTCCGCCCTCCGCCTAGAGATATTCAGACCTAAGATGGTCCGCCACTCACCCTCGAGTGAGGACAAACAGGTCAAAATGGTTCAAATGGCTCTGAGCACTATGGGACTTAATATCTGTGGTCATCAGTCCCCCAGAACTTAGAACTACTTAAACCTAACTTACCTAAGGACATCCCACACATCCATGCCCGAGGCAGGATTCGAACCTGCGACCGTAGCGCAAACAGGTCAGATACTACGACATTGCTGCAGCTTACAACAGCAGCCTGAAGGCAGCCAGCTGCGGACAACACAGCTCTTTATTTCCAGAAAACGACCAATTTCCTTGTGTCTGCACACAACTTACACAGTCGCTATCCATTTACTGCGCAAAAATCGTATAAAATGAGGAAATAATGTACCAACCAAAGTAGTCTGGGCGCAACTGGGGAAGAACAAACAGATTGCAACAAGAAATACAATTATTCGACTTCGGCGTTACCAAAGTTGCGATGCATGCAAACAAATAAAGGAAAAGTACAAACTAGCACTGAAATCTGCTTTACCAAGTTTCCACTCTGCACTAAGGATCACAAAATACCCGAACTCTTACAACAAAGCAAGTAATACTCCTGAAAATAGATAAGAAACTACTGTTCACGCTAACATTAACACCAAAACAAATAAAAGACAAAAGTACTTAAAAAAGTATTAAGCACTAATTAACACACCGTATTCATTTCTTCACTGATGTACAACACTACTGCTGTGTACAAAAGGATACTGCTACTGCAGATGCTGGGGGCTGCTCTTGCCTCAGTGGCTGGAGAAATAATCACATTATGTTCAAATGGTTCAAGTGGCTCTGAGCACTATGGGATTTAACATCTGAGGTCATCAGTCCCCTAGAACTTAGAACTACTGAAACCTAACTAACCTAAGGGCATCACACACATGCATGCCCGAGGCAGGATTCGAACCTGCGACCGTAGCGGTAGCGCGGTTCCAGACTGTAGCGCCTAGAACCGCTCGGTCACTCCGGCCGCCCACATTGTTATCTCCAAGAAGTTAATCATCAATTATTTGAGATGCTAGTCACTGGATATCGCGGAAAATGAGATCGTTTCTGCTTGGGGTCACAGCTCAATTCCACAGAAGGTCAAAGCTTAAACTTCACCCAAAACCTCCATCTACCTTCTGCTACATTGATGTGCAAAACTTGAGAACGGAAGTGACTCTCACTTGATGTGTCACTGCCAAGTAACATAGCTCGATGAAACTTTGACAATACATAAATTATTTCCACAGAATAATGCAGAAGGTAACTGAAAGGAATACGCTATGAGACGAAGAGTAGTGACAGTTCTATTCGAAGACAGTAGCTACACTGAAGTCAACGCAGTTCATTATGGTCCCCTGGACACTAGTAACAGCGTGCTCATAAACTGGCCACACGCTAGATTGAGTTGATGTGGTACGGTGTTCCATTCCTCCACCAGCGTGGTTGATAACTGCTGGATGGTCGTTGGTGCATACGGACGCCAACGCATTCCACAGATACTCGATGGGCTTAATGTGGGGGAACAGGCAAGCCAGTCCATTCACCGAATGTCCTCTTATTCGATGGACCTGGTCTATGCGGTCATGCACTGTCATCCATAAAAATTAAGTCAGGGCCAAAAGCCCCCATGAAAAGAGACGCATGGGAGAAAGAGTAGTGACACAACAACGCTGATTGGTGATTGTGCCGTATGCAAAGATTCGGAGGTCAGTGTGCCCATACAATATTATGTCTCTCCATCCCATAACACCCGGCCAACCAAAACGATTATTTTTGACAGTGTCCATGGGTGCATTACGCGTTTCCACCTCTCACCATGTAAGGGTACTTAATGCACACGGAAACACTGTAGAACTTGACCGTTTTGTTGGTACAGGTGTTATTGCGTGCGAAGCATGAGGTTGCATGGGAATACTGACCTACAAATCTTTGAACACCGTACACTCGTTTGTCATGATTATTGTGACACTACTCTTTCACCATATGCTTCTTTTCAGGTGCGGTTTCGGCCCTGCTTAATTATTGTGGATGGCAATGCGCGATTGCATTGGAAATAGCAAGAGCTCTTGGCCTGCCTGTTTCCCCAACTTAATTCCCATCGTGCACGTATGGGACGTGTTAAGCAGTTGTACTGCAGCACTTCCATATGCACCAAGGACAGTCTACCATTTAGCAGTCGTTCTGGCGGAGGAACGGAAAGGCCTACCACAAGAATTCCTTAGTAGTCTTCTGGTCAGCATGGGAGCATGTTGCAGAGCATGCACTGCCATCCGTGGTGATCTCACACCCTGTTGAGAAGCACACTCTCTAATAGCGCATGGAAAACTTCTATACTAAAACCTTTCGGGACGAACTCTGATTTCTCTTATTTTATTATGATGATCATTTCTCTGTACACAAATGAAACATTTTCGCATACAGAGGAGAATGTAAGTGATTGAAATTTCGTGAAGAGATCTCACCGCAACGAAAAAAGCCTTTGATTGACATTAAACAAAGAAAAGTGCGCGTCATCCACATGGGTACTAAAAGAAATCCGATAAATTTTGGGTACACGATAAATCGCACAAATCTAAGGGCTGTCAATTCGACTAAATACCTAGGAATTACAACTACGAGCAACTTAAATTGGAAAGACCACATAACTAATATTATGGAGAAGGTGAAACAAAGACTGCGCTTTATTGGCAGAAAACTGAGAACATGCGACAAACCCACTAAAGACGCAGCCTACATAACACTTGTCCGTCCTCCGCTGGAATATTGCTGCACGGTGTGGGATCCTTACCAGATAGGATTGACACAGGACATCAAAAAAGTGCAATGAAGGGCAGCACGTTTCGTGTTATCGCGCAATGGGAGTGAGATTGTCATTGATATGATACGCGAGTTGGGGTGGCAGTCACTGAAACAAAGGCGGTTTTCTTTGCGGTGAGATCTATTTACGAAATTTCAATCACCAACTTTATTCCGAATGCGAAAATATTTTTTTGACACCTACCTACGTAGGGAGAAATGATCACCATAATAAAATACGAGAAATCAGAGAAAGATTTAGGTGTTCCTTTTTTCCACGCGCCATTCGAGAGTGGAATGGTAGAGCAGTAGTATGAAAATGGTTCAATGAACCCTCTGCCAGGCTCTTAAGTGTGAATTGCAGGGTAACCATATAGATGTAGACGTAGATGTGATTTAATGACTGTGATGCATGCCCAGCGATTCTTCTCAGCGGACGATCCGGACGTACAAAGATATTGACGTGTGGTGCCCGGTGGGACTTGACGCGAGGCCGCACTACACTGAGCATTCACGCGAACGTGAATGCGAGTCTGTACTCCATTTTCCCGCGCTCGAGTTAACGTTGAACTTATGAAAGACACTGATTTGACGGGGAAGTTAAACGCAGTTATGTACAGGGTGTCAAACGTCAAGGTCACCTTGCGGTAACCGTGTGACGTAAATTACGCTGTACCTAATTGCATTTCTCTCTCTGTTAGTTTTTTTTTTGGTGATTTGGCCATCTCCTGAAATTACTTTCTGTAGTGAGGTGGGGCACTTGCTGTTGCAAAGGGTTACGTTAAAACGGCACCATTCGCTGGGTGTAAACTAATTGAAAGTTTGGCGTGCCAAGTATGAGTACCGTTGGTCAACTGTATGAAAACTTCCTATGTCTTTACTTGAGATTGTTCTGTGTTAGCAGGTCTGTTGTTCTTTATTTGAAGAGAATTCAGAGCTTTGTGTTTAACAGTGTTGCTATTTGTTAAACCTTAATTACTCATGGCAGTGTTCTCGAAGAACTGTGGCTTTCAAATGTTTCTAGACGCCCTTTATTTACTACGGCCGTTGTTCTTGAAGGGAGCGTAAAAGCTTTATATTTAAGCGTAATAGTAACTGTTCTTCCAAGGGGCTACCACGGCCGTTAATTCAGAGTCAAAACTGTATGTAACATTTTCTTATGTGTCTGACAGTTCGTCCGATTGTTGTAGCTTAAAGGATATCTCAGTTTTAATTTCCTTAAACTGTTGTGTTCGGTACTGGCCGGTCAGAGCCGTTTTCTTCAAAAGTTTTATCTACTTAGCTGTTGGTCAGTAATGGCAGCTTGCTTAATGTTACCTTATATTTCATTCTAAATATGTAATCTGTTTTCAGTGGTCAGTTTCGGCCGTCGTTTCTTAACCGTCATTCCTTAATGAAAGTTTGCATATTTACACACTGATACCGCCAGTTAGTCACAGCCGTTCCCTGCAGAAATTATTGGCCTGTTCAAAGGCCATTTTTCTGAATAAACTGGTTTACTAGCAGTTCCGGCTGTTGCTCTCATTACAATGAATGAAATTTCCTTTTGCAACTAACTGAATTTATTCAACTGGGTATTACTCGGCCTAGTACTTCCTGTCTAGTAATAACTACTTCAAATTTATCTTTTTCATTTATCAAATGGTTCAAATGGCTCTGAGCACTATGGGACTCAACATCTGTGGTCATCAGTCCCCTAGAACTTAGAACTACTTAAACCTAACTAACCTAAGGACATCACACACATCCATGCCCGAGGCAGGATTCGAACCTGCGACCGTAGCGGTCACGCGGTTCCAGACTGACGCGCCTAGAACCGCACGGCCACACCGGCCGGCTTTCATTTATCTTTGACCCACCATGGTCATTCGGTACAAAGAAAAATTTTAACAAATAATTCAGAATGTCTATGTGAAGATATAATTGGTACAGCTTTCTGGAGTTAGTGAACTTAAATTCTTTTGAAGGAAACAGTCGTTGTTCAGAATTTCCTTGAGACAAGAAATTTCATGCTAATACAGTTTTAACTGAAACTGTTTTTATTTCCAAACACGTAAACGTTAATTGTAATTGTTTTCTTAAATTAAGCCTTTTTTGTTTTTATTAGGAGGAAAGTCTTTTGCTGCATTGCTGAAGTACCTATATATGAACTGTTTGCTTTGCTCTTAAAATAAATTTGCAGAGATCTCAGTGGCTCAGTGGCTCAGTGGCTTATCACTAGGGGACCACAGTGTCCAAGAAAATCAGCTCCAAGGTTAAGTACCACCCATCCCCTCCCCCTCCTGGATGCGTCTGATTGCCACCCCAATTCGCTTCTCATATACGTGACACTTCCTTTCCTATTTCGCGATGATCCTAAACAAGCTGCCCTTCTTTCGACTTTATCGGCGTCCTCCATCAATCAAACTGTTCAAATGTGTGTGAATTTCTAAGGGACCAAACTGCTGAGGTCATCGTTCCATAGACTTACACACTACTTAAACTAACTTATCCCAAGAACAACACAGACACCCATGCCAGAGGGAGGACTAGAACCTCCGGCGCGAGGGGCCGCGCAGTCCGTGACATGGCGCTTCAAACTGCGCGTCCACTCCGCCCAGCCTCCATCAATCCTACCTGCTAAGGATTCCATAACGCACAGCAGTATTGTAGCAGAGGACGGACAGGCGTAATGCAGGGAGTCTCTCCAGTAGATCTGTTGCATCATCTAACATTTCTGGTAACGAAACACATTCTTTGGGTTGTATTCTCCACAACATTATCTGTGTGATGGCTCCAATATAATTTCTAGGTATTAAGTTGAACTAATGACCTACAAATTCGTGTGATTGTTCGTATAACCGAACTTCGACGGAGTTCTTTTAGTGCCCTAGTGGATGACCTCGCATTTCTTGTGTAGTCAGTTACCACCTTCCTCACCTCACTGTTACGGTGTCCGTCATTTTGCAATTGGTTTTGCTCTTCTGGCTACTTTACTAGACACTAAATGACAGCAACATATGCGAACAGTTTATGAGGGCAGGTCAGATTGTCCTAAATCGTAAATATAGACAAGGAATAACAGAGGTTCTGTAACACTCCCTTGGGGAACGGTAGATACCACTTCGTCGTAATTGAAGACTTTCTGTCGATAATTACGTACCATCACCTTTGTGAAAGGGAATCATGAATGCAGTCGCAAAACTGAGATGAAATGCTATTTTATCTGACGTCTCTTGTGAAGTATGGTGTCAAGCCGTTAAGAAATTTAGAAATATGGAATCAATTTGAGATGCTCTGTCGATTGCACTCATTACGTCGTGAGAATAAATGGCTAGTTGTGTTTCTCAATAACAATATTTTTTGAACCCATGCAAACTATATGTCAATAGATCGTTTTCTTTGAGTTAATTCATAATGTTCGAACACACTATATGTTCCCATATCCTACAACCAAACGTCATTGATAAGGGTCAGTAATTCATCGAATTATACCTGTTTCATTTCTTGAGTATTGATATGACCAGTACAATTTTCCTAGCTTCAGGGACGGTTATTTAGTAGAGCGAGCGGTTCTATGTGATTGCAAAGTATGGAACTACTGTATTAGCATAATCCGAAAGAAACCTAAACGGTACACAATCTAGATCGGAAGACATCCCTCTGTTTATTTAAGTGAAGGTACTGGTATACTTCATATACAAGCGTATTAGTTACATCAAATGAGGCCATTTTTGCGCCATCCTAAGTTGCTTTCTTCTATCAGGCGTCTGAGGAAGAAATAAATGAGTTGGTGAATGACTTCACTAAAATGCATAAGGACATAGTTTTGCAGGAGAGCATGAGCAACATGGAATCAAATTATCTGGACCTGAGGATCGAGAATAAGAATAACAAGCTCGAGATAGGAATTTTTAGGAAACCCACGTTCACAGGGCCGGTTGTTGGTAAGTTCTCACGCCACCCCCATAAACGTAAACTTCCGTTTTTAAAAACTGCAGTGCACGGGCTAATGCCATACCGCTAAGACCGGAAAACAAGAATGAGGAAATGAAAACCCTTAGACAAATAGCAGCAGAAAATGGTTTTGACGCTGGTTTGATAGATCGGTTGGATGTAGCAGTTAGGCATGCTAACCAGCAAAATGATTAAAATCCAGACAAATACAGAATCATGCCGTATTGGGGTACCATTTCACGTAAATTAACGAGGTTGTTTAATAATAAAGGGGTTATAATTGCTTTCAAGATGGACAACAAATTAGGACTGAGGCTGAGGTATAAGATCGACACAGATGAGAACTGGATGAGGAAATCGGGAGTGTATGAAGTAAAATGTCAGGATTGTGAAGAAACATATGGGGCAGACGGCACTGAATTTTAATGTTGGATTTTAAGAGGATAATAATAGGGAGAACGGCTCCGCAGCTGTAACAAAACATCTCAAGAGTGAGCAACATTCGAGGGGTGATATAAAGGAAAGCATGAGGCTTCACGTCGAAGAGAAAGGATGGTTTTTATCAAATATATACGAGGTAGAGATTTATTGTACCTTGAAAGAGGAGCGTGTCGGCATTTTAAATGAGAGGACGAAAATGACTAAAGGGCATACCTGGGCACACTTTAGCGGTATCGTGCTTAAGAATCAGCCACCAACATATTTTGCCTTCCGGCATAGGATTTACGCATGTTGTTCCAGTTCAAATTGCAGCGTGGTGGTAGTTTTAAGTGAAAGTGTGCTAGGACCAGACAGGTATTTCCCTAAGATTTTATGACGGACAGTAGTGTCGTTAGTCTGAGCATAAGGCTTTAAGTGAATACCATCGTTGGTAAGTGATGGCAGAGGCTTTCAGTTTGCAACTGTACCTCGGGAACGATGGATGCACCGGTTGTGATGTCTTATGTTTCATGGCTTGAGTTGACAATGCACGTGTGCAGCTTGCTTTTAAGTTGGAACGAGGCCTAACGCCATAACAATTTTTAAAGTAGGTTATAACACAGGAAATCTATAATCCTTATATATGACTGTCGGTATAAAGAGGATTGTTTTACCAGGTTTCCTTGTTTTTAGCACTTGAAACATATTGTGCCAATAATCATACGATTAACAACTGGGCTGAATATCCACGCTAGAGCTTGAATAACAGTTTATGATGGCTTCACTTCAGTTATACAGTGTCAAAACTTTGCTGCTACTCTCAGCGGCCCCAGTCTAGAACAGAACAGTTGACAAGAAGTGTTCCGAATGGTGCCGACTTTCCACGACCAGTGTCTGTTTGGGAAAGGGGGAGGGAAAGATGGGTCAACTTACCACGCCCTTACTATAGGTAGTCTATTTGACACTCTAATTTATTAAGGACTTTTTTTTCATCGGTCTTCCAACTGCTTTGATGCGGCTTGCCACGAATTCTTCCCCTGTGCCCATCTTTTGTTCTCGGGATAGCACTTGTAACCTACATCCTCAATTATTTGCTGGATTTGTTCGAATCTCTGCCTTCCTCTAAAGTTGTTGCTCTCTATAGCTCCCTTAGTACTATGGAACTTATTTTCTGATGTCTTAAGAGGTGACCTATCATCCTGTCCCTTCTTCTTTTCAGTATTTTCCACATATTCATTTCGTCGCCACTTCTGTGAAGAGCCTCCTCATCTCTTACTTTAACAGTCCATTTAATTTTCAACAGTCTTACGTAGCACCACGTCTCAAAAGTTTCGACTCTCCTCTGTTCCAGTTTTCCCATAGTCCATGTTTCAATACCATACAATGCTGTGCTCCAAACATACATCCACAGAAATTTCTTTCTCAAATTAAGGCCTATGTTTAATACTAGTAGACTACTCTTGGCCACGAATGCTGACTTCGCCAGTACAATTCTACTTTTTTATGTCCTCTTTGCCGGCCGGTGTGGCCGTGCGGTTCTAGGCGCTTCAGTCTGGAACCGTGTGACCGCTACGGTCGCAGGTTCGAATCCTGCCTCGGGCATGGATGTGTGTGATGTCCTTAGGTTAGTTAGGTTTAAGTAGTTTTAAGTTCTAGGAGACTGATGACCATAGATGTTAAGTCCCATAGCGCTCAGAGCCATTTGAACCATTTTTTTTGTCCTCTTTGCTCCGTCCATAATGGATTATTTTCATACCTAGGTAGCAGAACTCCTTAACGTCGTGTACTTCGTTATCCCAATTCTAATGCCAAGTTACTAGCTGTTCTCATTTCTGCTATTTCTCATTGCTTCCGTCTTTCTTCGATTTACTCTCAACCCATGTTCTGTCCATTTCGTTCAACAGATCGTGTAATTCTTCTTCACTGTCACTGAGTATAGCAGCTTCATCAGCATGTATTATTGTTGATACCATTTCACCTTGAATTTAGTCCCACTTCTTAACCTTTTCATTATTTCTGGCATTGCTTCTTCGATGTATAGATCGAGAAGTAGGGGCAAAAGACTGAATCCCTGTCTTACAACACCCAGGTGACCCACAGCTCTTTCGTGGGTGCGCGTGTATCGCGCACAGTCCCGAACTATTACAGCTTTTCTCCTGTCCTGAATGGTATTCCCTTCCTCATATCCGCTCCTCCCCCTCCTGCTCCTCCTCTTTCCGCTTCGGTGTTTCCCTTTACGCCGATCTAGCTATTTCCTTGGTATTGCTATTCCTTATGGAGTGGTCTCATGTTTCGACCCTCACTTTGTTTCGCTTTTTCTGGTCTTCACTGGGGTTTGACCTCCTTTTCTAAATTATTTCCGCATTGTCAACCATTTGGGGAAGAACTTCCCCCCTAGTGTCTCCAGTGTGGGCTCGTCGACCCTCCTTTTCCTTTTCTCCTCCATTCCTTCTCCACTATAGCCTACCCCAACCACTTCACTAGGTCTCCATCATGCGTAGCCAGACTGTGTGGTGGGGATGTTTACCTGTCTGGCTGAGCCTTCTGACAAGACATGGATCATTCTTCTGGTGTCTGAGCTTTCACCACATAGTGTATACCAAGGACTAGTTGCTCGTTGTTTTGTGGCATTGGAATTCGCAGCAACAACTGCAGTGCAACGCAGCATTTGCATTGCCTGGGTGGCAGCAACGGTATCACCTCCTCATCAGAGTTGGTGGTACCATGGTGAGCGCTCTACACATAAAGCATTTAAAGCTCCATACTTCTCCCCACTCGTCCATGGCTGTCTCTTCAGATATGAACAGTTCTCTCTCTGCTCTGACTTTTGCTTCCTCAGTGTTCCCATCGCTGGATGCCTTCTTGGAGGAGGGCCAGGCTCGTTGGCTTGGGGTAAAACTCTTTCCCCATCACTTGGTCCGTTCCAGGATAGATGGGGAGGCTTCTGTCCTATAAAACTGCTGTTTCTGTATAACACAGCGAAGATAAGCTCGGTGAAGTTTGCTCTCTTAGTAGGATGCAGTCTGGTTCCCTACTGATTAAAAAGTCTGCCAGTCAATAGGCTTCCCTATGTGCATGTGAGCACTTAAAAGACATGCCCGTAACCATCGTACCTCAACCCCCCCCCACCCCCCGAGGGGGTTTGTGCTTGGCTAGTGAGGGCCCCAGCCTTTGCAGCATCTTTTCCCTTCCGTGCTGCATGTCTATCCTTTTGGTATTCTTTTCCCCCTCCTTTGGGGAACACGTCTGGGATGTTTTTAGAAATGTGTTCTGCATGTTCAGTAGCCGATATCCGAATAGTCTGTCCACTGTTTTTCGTTCCTTTTTTATTTCTTCGTCCCCTTTCTCCTATCCTTCCTCCACGGTAGGGGTTTGAGGTTCCTCTTTTTCTTCTTCCTCCTTTTGCACTCCTGAAGGCCAGCCCACGCACCTGATGCGTAACAGGTGACTGGGTGACGCGTAATTCCCAGCACTGGGTTGACAGGTAGGGTTCATGCGTACCCTGTGGTACAGGCCAGGCCCAGGGAGGGGTGATTGCCTGAGCTGCTACCTTGCCAAATTGCTGAGTGGCCCCTTTGTCAGGAGTTTGGGAGATGTGACCTGAGGTGTGAACAATCATGTAAGGTGGGTGCGTGCGCCCCCTTCTGAGGATAGGGGGCCAGTTGCAAAGAGCGCACGACTGGAGACGCTGGCAACCATGAGGAATTTTCTCGCAATGAGTAATCATCTTCTTCACAGTCTACGTCTAGTAAACGTGAACGGAACGATGCTAACGATTCAAAGACCCTCCCTGCTGCATCACAGTTTCATGTACTCGAGATAGTCAGTCCTCTGCTAAGATAAATCTGTTTATTATTCAGAAAAGTGTTGATGCAGCTACTGGCCCTGTGAAATGCTGCTCTCATTTACATAATACCACTTTGCTTTTGGGGACTACTTCTGATTCTCAAACACAACAACTGCTTGCAGCTTCACTCCTCCATGGCTATACTGTTGGTATCGAGACATATTGAATGCTGAATTCTTCCTGTGCTGTTATTTACACTAGGCTGCTAAATGATCTGACTGAGGCAGAAATGCAAACATACTTCTCAGATCAGCGTGTCATTGCAGTCCATCAGGTGGTGAAAAAGGTAGATGCATCCTTAGTTATCAGAGTCCGACCATACATTCTGAACCTGATGCGCTGCTACCAGTGTCATTGTTACAACCACACTCGAATTTCTGTCGACACCCAGCCAGATGTGTAATCTGTGGAAGGGAGGCTCACTAGGGCGACTGCCTCATGTATCGCGATGAGCGGCCTGTCCAGGAGATCTGCGTAAAGGAAAAAGTGCCTTTCCCGGTCGCTCGCAAGTTGTTGGCTAGTCGGAAACCCTGTCTTCTACCATCTGGCACTTACAGTACTGTTCTCGCTACATCTTGCTCCATAAAGGACATGGCCAGTCATACATGAGACCTCAAATTCAACACTGCGGTTGTAAAATTTCCCCGTGTTACGGTAGCACATCTGTCTCCTCCTCTAGCTGTGCAACAAGCCACCAAACCTTCGCCTCATGGGGCGAAGTCATCTGCCACACAACCGGCAGGCAAGAAAGGACAGAAGAAATACTCCCACGATTACTTCCAACGTCCCGTCAGCCAACAAACATCTGAGTCTTTCTCTGCCAACCGGAAAAGCTCCAAGAAGTCAAACAAAGACAAACGGTCTTCTCCTTTGCCGACTCAGAGATTCTCTTTGACGGTGTCGCTACGTGATACCCTCGCCAGGCCGACCTCCGTGTCGCTAGTGTGCACTGCAAACCATTTTTCTGCCCTAGACTCCTGAGACGGACAGAAGGACAATTCTGACGCCTCTGTAGGTATCACGGAGCAGGATCCTCAAGCCTCTGCCCCTTGTAGCAGTGAGACTTCAAAGGCTGGCACACGGCAGTACCGAGTGACATCCCTTCATTTTTACCTCCTCCCCTTTCCTCGTCATGACTCTCGCCAAATGGAACGTTTGCGGACTTTATCCAACAAAGAGGACTTGGGGCTCCTCTTAGAATCGCAGTGTCTGCTTGTTCTCTGTCTCCAGGAAACAAAATTGCGTCCTCATGACCACTCTGAGTTCTCGCATCGCTTCCCAGACCACTTTGACTTCCCCTGAGGATGGTATTCCATCTCATGAGGAAGTCACACTGCTCGTCCAGGATGACGTTCATGGTCAACCCATCTCCATGACTACCCAGCTTCGGGTTGTTGCAGTCCGCATTTTCCTTCCTCACTTGAGCTTTTCCCTTTCTACCGTTTACATCCCTCCATCAGTCGATGTCACCAGGACAGACTTCCTCCGGCTTACAGGGCAACTCCCTCACCCCTTTCTACTGCTCGGTGACTTTCATGTCCACCATCACCTTTAGGGTTCTCCAAGAATCTGTCGTGCCTTAACATGGGAGCACCCACGATCCTTTCAGACTCCACGCAAACTTATTCCCATTTGACCTCTCCTTCTGCACTGCCCTGCATCCTCATCGTCTCAGGTGGTCAGTTTTCTCTGACACATACTCGAGCGACCATTTTCCATGTGCTATCCGATTGCTGACTCCTACCCCACCTATATGCACACCCAAATGGCAGCTTTATAGGGCCGATTGGAAGCTTTACTCCTCCCTGGCGACCTTCGACCAGTTGTGGTGACCAGGTAGATTATCTTACAAACGTTATCCTCACAGCTGCAGAAGGTTCCATTCCTCGCACTTCCTCTTTACCGCGCTGTGTCTTGGGCACTTGGTGAACCGAAGATTGCCACGACGCAATTCGCGCGCAGAACGTGCTCTCCGAGTTTTTAACCGTCAGCCAACGATGGCAAACTGCGTTTATTATTAACAGTTCCGTGCACAGTGTCGTCACATTCTTTGGGGTAGCAAAAGGGCTACCTGGATTCCATTTATTAATTCTTTTAACAGTTACACTCCCTCTTTCGTCGTATGGGTCAACTCTGATGGCTAACTGTCAAGTCCCCAGTTTTCGGCCTGACAGTACCAGACGATGTCATAGTGGACACTATTGCTATCTCCAATACCTTGGGCCGCTATTTTTCGGAGATTTCGTGCTCCTCCCACTGTCACCCTGCCTACCTCGGTCGGCAACGAGTGGAGGAGGCTCAGGCGATACTCTTCTCTTCTTAGAATCATGAATGCTACATTGCTGCCTTACTATGATGGAGCTAGATCACGCTCTCACTTCATTCCGATCCTCCACCCGTGGGCCCAACGATGTTCACATTCAGATGTTGCAGAACCATTCTCTTGCGGGCCACGATTTTCTCCTTGATACGTACAATAGTATCTGGGCAGAGGTCACGTTCCCCAGACGGTGGCGTGAAGTCACTGTTGTACTCCTACCTAAGCCTGGTAAGGACAAACACCTTCCTTCTCACTAGCTGTGTTTGCAAGGTTATCGAACGTATGATTCATGCCTGACTGGTATGGTGGCTAGGTGTCACAACTTACTAACCACGGCACAGTGTGGATTACGAGCGCGGCATTCTGCAGTTTACCATCTCGTCACTTTGTCCACCTGTGTCATGAATGGTTTTCTGCCTGAATACCAGTCTGTGACCGTGTTTTTCGATTTGTAGAAAGCCTGCAACACCTGCTGGAGTACTGGTATCCTGCGTACTCTCAACATATGGGGCTTCCGTGGCCCCATGCCCCGTTTCCTTCAGGAATTTTAAAAAGACGAAGTTGTCAAGAAACGTTGTAGGACATCTTTATCCAGAAAAACGGTGTGCCTCTGGCTTCCGTCCTGAGCGTCATCCTCTTTTCTATAGCCATTAAACCAATAATGGCATGTCTCCTGCCGGGCATCTCCGGCTCCCTTTTCGTTGACGATTTTGCCATCTATTGAGGTTGTTCACGGACTTATCTCCTGGAGAGGCGTCTTCAATGACGTCTCGATCGTATTTACTCATGGAGCATCGATAATGGCATTTGCTTTTTTATGAATTTCTGGTGGCGCAATTGGTTTCTTCCATCGTCTTTACATCTTAGGCCTTTTCCTCTTCCGTTTGTTGAAACTAGAAAATTCTAGGGGTCATGCTCAATAGGAAACCTTATTGGTCCTCCCACTTGTCTTACCTGGCCGCCTGCTGTACATGGTCCCTCAATGTTTTACGTGTCCTCAGTGGTGCTGCCTGGGCAGTAGATCGGCCCATCCTCCTCCATTTATACTGATCCCTTGTCCGTTCGACATTAGAACAGGAATGTTTCGTTTATGCATCTGTACGTTCATTCCATCTTACGCCGTTTAATACTATCCACCATCGCAGCATCTATTTGGCCACTGGCGCCTTTTACACTAGCCCATTTGAGAGTCGTCCACCCCCGGTAGCTGAGTGGTCAGCGCGACAGAATGTCAATCATAAGGGCCCGTGTTCGATTCCCGGCTGGGTCGGAGATTTTCTCCGCTCAGGGACTGGGCGTTGTGTTGTCCTAATCATCATCATTTCATCCTCATCGACGTGCAAGTCGCCGAAGTGGCGTCAAATCGAAAGACTTGCACCAGGCTAACGGTCTACCCGACAGGAGGCCCTCTTCACACATTTACATTTAGTTGAGAGTCTGTATGCAGAAGCTGCCAAACTACTGCTATCATACCGCCTTGACTTTGTCCTAAGCAGGTACGCATACCGTTTATCTCCCATGCCTGGCCATCTATCCTATGCCGCCTCCTTCGACGACTTCTTTGACCGCCAGTATGGGCCGCATCCCTCTTCTCTGTTACCTCTAGGAGATCGCTTTTGGCTATTGCTCTGCCAGCTTACTTCACGCTACCTGCCACTTTCCCGATGGATTGAACCCTTCACCACCTTGGCTTCGTGCGGTGTCCCGTGTTAACCTTGGCCTTCATTTGTTTTCTAAGGACACTACTCCAGCCTCGCTCTATCGCTGTAAGTCTCACGACCTTCGCATAGAACTTAGCGATAGTACCTTTGTGTACACTGGTGGCTGTGATTGACTGTGGTGTCAGGTGTGAAGTTTAATGTGGGTTCCTGGTCACATCGGTCTGACAAGAAACGAGGCCGCTGATGCTGCACCCAAGGCTGCAGTCCTCGTACATTGGTCCGCCAGTGCTTCCATTTCCCATGATGATCTCTGTGTTGCCGTCTGTCAGCAGATAATGTCACTTTGGCATCGCCACTGGTCCTCCCTTCATGGGAATTAAGCCTCTCCCAGCAGCTTGGACGACCTTTTCTCGGCCCTCTCGCTATGAGGAGATCGTTTTAGCTGGATTGCGTATTGGACACTGTATTTTCACCCATAACAATTTAAGTGGTGCTCCCCCACCACTTTGTACTCATTCCCCTCAACCTTCGACATTTCCTTATGCAATGCCATTTTTTTAACCTCTTACGTTCTCATTTATGTCTGCCGTCTGAGTTATCGGCCGTTTAGGGAACGACGCGCGAGCTGTTGACAGCATTCTTAGCTGTCTTTCCTTCCATCGATTCGGCTTAACATATAGTGGTTTTTAACTCCTTTTTTGTCTTCGTGTTCTACCGTTCTCATATGATCACGTATGATCCTAGATGTTTCTGCGCCCTAAAACAAAACAAAACAATCACTACTTGCACATTCTTAAATATGAGCATTATCTTCCGTAGGAAACCCCTTAAATATGTCGAGGAACTAAAGACGAATCTGGTTTTGTGTGGAACTCATTTCGTCTGGCGAGTCCAGCACTGATACCGGCACTTACATCTTGATTTTTGAGGGAATACCCTTTCAGAAAAAGCCAGTTACAGTACACAGTTGTGAGAAGCCTATGTCTCACCTCCTATGCACTGTTTCCAGTGTCTTTAAGATATGAGGCGAACCCTATTTGCACCAACTGAGACTGTCCTTTCCATGTGGGAAAGTCCTTACATACCACCGTTCAGTTATCTCATCCAGCCCACATTCTCCTCACTCGCCAGATTTCCTGATCTGTAAAAAGGAAATGAAGTTCCAGGAATTCAAAAACTCTTGACTGTCTATCCTACTCTGTGACCTGACAGAAATACAGTGAACTCCACCTGGTATATTTAACACAATCTTTGCTTCTGTTGCATCCTTTCTTCCTCCTTTCTTCTTACCTCCACCCTGCCCCCTTGCATTTCTGATTGTGTTATCTTTCCTCCAGCATTGCTTGCTTTGATACGCTGCTAGGTGAGCCTTTACTAATGCAGACTGGGATGCCTTTTCCTTGGCTGCTATCTCAGCTGCTCCACGTAACGATGGCCCTGACGAGCCCATACAGTATTTGATCAATGCAATCCTTTTGGCAGCTGCTTCGGTAATTCCTCCTTCTTCAATTTCTCCCCCAATGGAAGATTGTTTCTTGATGGGCCCCAAAAACTACTGTGGCTATTAAAGACTATGGTTGTGCCCTCCAATGCTCCAAATGGCATCCATATTTCGATCACCATTTAACCTTTAAACGGTTTTATGCCTGGGCCCATTATCTTCTTAAATTTCAGAAACAGATTTGTTGGGAACGATGTGGCGCTGTCATAGGGCTGCATACTCCCTCGTCACACGTATCAGCAAAGATCAGGCGCATTTTTGGCCGTCACCCTCCTTCAGGTGTCCTGGGAATTTCCCTGAATTCTTATCCTCACCAGCCTGGAGTCATTCGCTGAGCGTCTTGCTCGGTTTATGTCGCCCAGGCCTTATTGTTGTTCCACTTATTGCCTGCGATCCATCTTCTCAAACACCGTCTGTAACGACCTCCTTTATCTTTCGTTCCCCGCCACCTTGAGCCATATAAATCTGGACCAGATTTGGTGCACATCCATATGATTCAACACTTACCGGTCGCTAGCCAACGTCATATACTTGCCCATTTTAACCATCTCTGGAGCGAAGGGAAATCCCCATCCCAATGTCGAGAGAGTGTCGTCATTCCAGTTTCGAAATCGGATAACCGGTATCTCCAGATGGCCAGCTATCGACTGATCACTTTAAGAAATATCCTCTGCAACGTAACTGAATTGATGGTGTGTTGAAGTCTGTATTGGATCCTTGAATCCTGGAAGCTTTTGTCTTCGACCCAGTGGGGTTTTCGCGAAGGCTGCTATGCTGCACAAAATTTGGTCCACCTGCATTCTGCTATTTGAGCTACTTTTGCCAGCATCAGCCTCTTGTTGCAGTCTTCTTCGATCTGCATAAAGTTTATGGCACCACAATGTCCTTGCCACCTTAGATGAGGTAGCTCGCTACCGATTCTTATCCAGAACTTCCTTTCATGTCACACCTTCCAGGTGTAGGTTGGCACCTCCTATGATATCTCCCACATGCAGGAGAATGGGGTTCTGATTTGAGTGTCGCTATCTTTTTACCAGATATCAATGATCTGGTGGCGTCTGCAGGGCCTATAATGTCCCCCTCTTTGCCTGCTGATTACTTTTGCATTTATTTCTGTTCATCAAGAATGGGCATTGCTGAACACATACTGCAGGGAGCAATACACAGAGTGCAATCTTGGGATCTCACTCATGGCTTCCATTTTTCAGCTGCCAAGACCTGCGTTATGTCTTACTCTCATCGCTGTACAGCCCATCCCCAACCAGACCTGTATGTTGACGGACTGTACCCCAATGCGGTGGGCTCTCATCGTCGTTTTGGGACTGATCTTTGATGCCCAGGCGACATGGCTTCCCCATCTTCAGTAACTAAAGCAGACATGTTTATCACACACCTGAATGCTCTTCCATGCCTCAACGATACCAACTGCCATGGGGATCGCTCTACTGCTATGGCTGGACATAGCATTGGACCAGTCCTGTCTAGATAACGAGAGTCTTGCAGATGGCTCAGCATAAACTTTGACATTACACATGCTGGACCTGATACACCATTGTGGGGTATGACTGGCAACTGTTGCCTTTCTGACTAGCCCCATGATCAGCGTCCTAGCAGAGGCAGGGGTACCACCATTGTGGTTCTGCACCAACAACAGTTGATAGTTTACACATTCAACATCTGCTGCCCGCCGGAGCACCTCAACTACCGTCTCCTCTCCCACTGTTGTGAGAGGTAAGTTGATGTTATGATCGCCATCCATATTTGGTCACTTTTTCTCAACTCCAGCTTCCCCCTCTACAACCTCTTATCCCCTGTCCCCAGCTCTGTCTTGACATATCACAAGATCCAAAAGATTCATCTCCACCTGCCGCCCTCTGCTGCCAATTGCTATCCCTTCCTGAATTTTTTTTGGTTTCAGAAGTAATCTGTACTAATGGCTTGATGGTTGTCATTTGCGATGACTTTGTTTAAGTTCATGCAGGGTGTAATGAACTCTCCTCCTTGCCGGTTGGCTGCACTGTTTTCACTGTGTTGTTGGTAGTCATCTCTTGTGCACTCGAGCATATCTGTTCTATTCCTGCATCAGTGAGTCCATCTGTAGCAACCGTTTGAGCAGTTTATAAGCTCTTGACTAGTTTACTCTCTCCATCCCTTGAACCTCACTAACCAGGATTCCTGTTAATACCTCGGACCATGTGACTGCTTGGTGGTTTTGTCTTGACCCAGGGTCACGTCGGGATCTCAAGGAATGATCTCCCTGACAGGCTGGCCAAGTTGGCCACCAGAAAACTGCCTCTTCTGATTTTTATTCCGGAATCGGAACTTCGATCGTTATTACTCCGTAAAATTTTAAGGAATTGGAGTATTGAAGGGCATACTCTGACTTTTCCTTACAAACTACAGGCAATAAAGGAATTGTTATCTCCTCTGTTATTAGGGTCAGCCCCACTCTCGCTGTCGTGCGTGTTCGGCAGTGGTCCAAATGTTGCTGGACTGTCGTAACTTAGCTACTCTGTGGTGTTAGCTGACGATGCCTTAGCGGCTGGCATGGTTTTACAGTTAATTCGTCAAGAGGGTTTTTACGTTTCTGTCTAAGAGAGGATGCTTCAACCTTGTTGACCCATAGAGGGGTTAGTAGGACACCTAATTGCCTCCTCTGCCCCAAATGACCAGCGCTGTTTGGGCTTCACAGTCCATCCCAGCCCCTTCCTCTAACTGCTCTTTTGTTCTTCTTCTCACTTTTCGTGTTTTCTGTTTGACTTGGTGTTCTTGCTCTGTCTTCCTGTGATTTTGTTGCTCTGTCCATGTCGTTAGTCTTCTCTGAATATTGTTGAGTGTGTACCTCTGATAAAGTGAGGGTATGCCATCCATTGCACTTTCGTCCTTTGTGGGCCTCTGGCAGGTACTTGGCCAAGGGACCTCGCCTGCATGTCTTCCTTTCCACTCTTTTCTTTTTTGTTCCTTTCTCTAGGCCTAGTTGACCTTGGGTAGACTTTGGGGTTTTCTTTCCTTGGATGTCACATACTAGGCCGTTCTTTTGTGTGTAGTTTTGTTGACTTGCCTGGTCGAGGTAGGAGGGAATGATGACTTAATAGTTTGCTCTCGTAAATCATTAAACCAACCAACCATGGCCAAAATTTTGTTGGTTTGTCGGCAAGATCTTTTTCTAAGGTGGAAGTTGTATGGTTCTCGCATTGTTCTTACAGACACACGAATTTCTACTAACCTTTGCTTGCCGACATTGCGCATTCTTTTTTGAGCTGAGGGTGCAACAACCTCTGATGTCTCAGCATTTTCCGAATTAGATTTTTAAATCACGGAGGCCCGTTTCCACCCTTTATCCATCTACTTGGCATACGCCTCCAGAGCGCGATTTACAATCAGGCTGAGCTAAAACGGTCTAGTGGTGATTAATGACTATATCCGTCATGATACTCCTGTTTTTTTCAGGATTATTTATTGGTAAGAAGTCAATAATGTTTTCGCAAAAATTGACACCCCGACCAGGCTCATGGAGTAATTGTTCAAAATAATTTTCGGAGAAAGCATATAGTACATCTTAGGACGATGTTTAATGCCTACCACCGACTGTAAAATATGTATTTTCCACAGCATATCGAGGGTAAATTGAAGTCACCATAAACAGTAATTGTATGAGACAGATAGCATGAATGAAGGACATGCATAGTATACCTTCGAATACACACTGGAAATAGTTTTTACATGCTTGGTCAAAGAATGCGACAATAATAACCAGAGTGACTGTGCAAGTGCCGGACTTGGACACAAGGGGACATACGAGGTTTTGGGTCGGTCCTGGGTGTGTGCTCGGATAGCCGATATGGTCGAAGCGACAACATGCATTAAGTGGGAAATTCGTGTTCGAGTAACGGTCCAGCAAAATTTTTCACATGTCAGTAATAAATTTTAGAGCTGGAGTCTCATCGTATTTTCAATTGCGAATACACATCTTGTGATTCATCTAATTTGGGTGGTCGGCAACAGGAACAAATTATTATTACAATACTGGTCATTAAAATTGCTACACCACGAAGATGACGTGCTACAAACGCGAAATTTAACCGACAGGAAGAAGATGCTGTGATATGCAAATGATTAGCTTTTCAGAGCATTCACACAAGGCTGGCACCGGTGGCGACACCTACAACGTGCTGACATGAGGAAAGTTTCCAACCGATTTCTCATTCACAAACAGCAGTTGACCGGCATTGCCTGGTGAAACGTTGTTGTGATGCCTCGTGTAAGGAGGAGAAATGCGTACCATCACGTTTCCGACTTTGATAAAGGTCAGATTGTAGCCTATCGCGATTGCGGTTTATCGTATCGCAACATTGCTGCTCGCGTTGGTCGAGATCTAATGACTGTTAGCAGAACATGGAATCGGTGGGTTCAGGGGGGTAATACGGAATGCCGTGCTAGATCCAAACGGCCTCGTATCACTAGCAGTTGAGATAACAGGCATCTTATCCGCATGGCTGTAACGGATCGTGCAGCCACGTCTCGATCCCTGAGTCAACAGATGGGGACGTTTTCAAAACAACAACCATCTGCACGAACAGTTCGACCACGTTTGCAGCAGCATGGACTATCAGCTAGGCGACCACGTCTGCGGTTACTCTTGATGCTGCATCACAGACAGGCGCACCTGCGATGGTGTAGTTAACGACGAACCTGGGTGCACGAATGGCAAATCGTCATTTTTTCTGATGAATTCTGGTTCTGTTTACAGCGTCATGATGGTCGCATCCGTGTTTGACGACATCGCGGTGAACGTACATTGGAAGCATGTATTCGTCATCGCCATACTGGCGTATCACCCAGCGTGATGGTATGGGGTGCCATTGGTTACACGTCTCGGTCACGTCTTGTTCACATTGACGGCACTTTGAACAGTGGACGTTACATTTCAGATGTGTTACGACCCGTGGCTCTACCCTTCATTCGATCTCTGCGAAACCCTACATTTCAGCAGGATAATGCACGACCGCATGTTGAGATCCTGTACGGGCCTTTCTGGATACAGAAAATGTTCCACTGCTGCCCTGGCCCGCACATTCTCCAGGTCTCTCACCAATTGAAAACGTCTGATCAATGGTGGCCGAGCAACTGGCTCGTCACAATACACCAGTCACTACTCTTGATGAACTGTGGTATCGTGTTGAAGCTACATGGGCAGCTGTACCTGTACACGCCATCCAAGCTCTGTTTGACTCAATGCCCAGGCGTATCAAGGCCGTTATTACAGCCAGAGGTGGTTGTTCTGGGTACTGATTTCTCAGGATCTATGCACCCAAATTGCGTGAAAATGTAATCACATGTCAGTTATAGTATAAATATATTTGTCCAATGAATACCCGTTTATCATCTGCATTTCTTCTCCAGTGGAAGACTCTGCAGGATAGACGCTCAGCAGCTCGGTACGGCCTTTTGTTGAAGTTTCGAGAACATACCTTCACCGAGGAGTCAAGCAGTATATTGCTCCCTCCTACGTATATCTCGCGAAGAGACCATGGGGATAAAATGAGAGAGACTAGAGCCCACACAGAGGCATACCGACAATCCTTCTTTCCACGAACAATACGAGACTGCAATAGAAGGGAGAACCGATAGAGGTACTCAAGGTACCCTCCGCCACACACCGTCAGGTGGCTTGCGGAGTACGGATGTAGATGTAGATGTAGAGGTGTAGCAATTTTAATGGCCAGTAGTGTATATTCATGTTTTGAAGTATAACCTCTACCCTTACTAACTCTGAGGAATTATTTGCTTCAATTTTGCTAAAAAATAAACTTCTTCCAACAACAACCAACACTGCCAACAATTGTATTTATTCTTTCCTTTCTGAAAACGATCACGTCGTTTTTTAAAATTTCGCCTGAACTTCTCAGGTTCGAGACAGCTTTCGGTACCTCTAACGATTTCAGATTCAGTGCTTTCTACTAGCTTGGAGCTCTGTTTTTTTCTGAACTGAGCTACGACAATTTAGAACTAGAAAACTGTTGCAGTGTCTACCCTCATTCTATGAGTGTCCTGGATTCTTCGGTATGAAGCGCTTTCTGTGCTTTCCAGAGACCCACAAACCTAAACTACCCAGTCCATTCCACACAGCCCCATGTGGCCACCTCCTGTGTGTAGTGGACCCTTGAACTATTAAGAAAAACCTGAAACCCCACTAACCTATGGCGAAGTCGAGGAATCTTCAGCCTACATGGTAATAGAATCGTCTGAGCCTCTGATTCATATCCTGCACTGAGCTCTGTACCAAAGGTCCACAATAGATCCTGTAGACGATGCTTCGTGTCTCATGGAAGACTGGAGTCTTCACAAATTCAGATAACAGCCCAAAACCAGAAAGAACAAAGTGACACATCATTATTTTCAGCATGAATCATCACCAGCAGTTGGCTGCACCCTGTGCTCTTCATGGCATCCTGAAGCAATTGGCCCATATCTAGAATGACTCCTCACGGTATGCACACTGGGTTTCTTCTCCCTCTGACACCAATATCCCTAAGGTGGCCCATTACACGTCCAACAGTGGAGATCCCAACTACCTGTAATCACACCCTCCGTGAATATCCAGATCTTGGCGACCAAGACGCTTCCTTTGAAACAGTGGAAGCGACTGCATCTGGCCCAGGATCTTTCCCAGCCACAGACTGCACCTGAAACATGTTTGGCAGACAAACTGAGGACGCCTTTCAATCAGCCCGCAGAAAGTCTTTTGTTGCCTACCACATATTGAAATCATCTTCCACTCGACGGCATTTGAGGGCCACCCTAAATTCGGGTAGTAACTGGTGCAGTCACAGTACTAGACCTATGAAGGGTCACTTGGGACATGCTGGACGTCCTTTGGATCCTCCTGTCAAGAGTCACAGCCATTGACAACAGCTTCAAGCTGTGTGACTGAAGCCAGCACATCCTGGAGCTGTGAGTGGAAGGTTACCAATTCAGCTCGCATCTTAACGCAGCAATCACAGTCCCTATCCGTGGTAAAAATGGCGAAACTATACACTGGACAGTTATTAAGGCCCGGAACTGTGACTACTATGCAGAAAAACCAGCAACAAATTTAATAGCTTGAACTAGAACGCACTCTGTAAATCAAAATGTCGCTTCTAGTTAGAAGCTGGTACAACGCACAAATGAAATTCTGTGCTGACTTGCTGCTGCAGAGATGAAAGTTGCCACCTGTCCTTTCTGTTCATCCCCTGGCTTATTTATTTGTTACCTTCTGTACTGTACTGTAGTAGTTCTATGTGTTGTTCATATTTCATCGAGCTGTGTAACTAGGCAGTGACATATGATGCTGAAATTATTTTCCTCCAAATGGTTCAAATGGCTCTTAGCACTATGGGACTTAACATCTGGGGTCAACAGTCCCCTAGAACTTAGAATTACTTAAACGTAACTAACCTAAGGACATCACACACACCCATGCCCGAGGCAGTATTCGAACCTGCGACCGTAGCAGTCGCGTGGTTCCAGACTGAAGATCCTAGAACCGCTCGGCCACTCCGGCCGGTATTTTCCTCCCAAAGCTCTACACACCAGTGCAATAGTGCGAAGATGCCTGGTCATTATACTTAAAGTGCAGCTACTCACAAGAGGTCCAGTGTGGGCTGTAATTATCGTACGGCAGTGAAACTTGGTCGATGTTCTAATGCGTTAATGCGGAAACGATCTACGCTGGGAAAAAATTAGTTCCAGTTCTAGGTACCAGGTTAAAATCTGCCACCGTGGATGCAAGAAAGACGTATGTAAATGTTTCCATATGTATTGGGTTAGGAAGGGGACGTGGAAAGAAAAGGTCAAACAAGTGAGAAAGGTATAATGTTGATTTCATTATTAACTATCGCTTGCACAATTTTTTTCAATATGAGCGCCGGAGACGTCGATGAGACGCTGTACAGCGCTGGATTTTCACTCGGTGGCAAAAAGTGGAACTAATTTTTTTCCAGTGTAATTAAGTTCTGTATTAACGAATTAGCACATTTACGAAATTTCTGTGCCATACGATAATTACAGTCCACACTGGCGCTCCATGAGTGGCTACATCTTAATCACAACCACCCCATATTTTTATTCCTCGTGCTTTGGTAGTTTCTTCACAAAGAGGAGTAAAACAAGAACTGTAAGAGTTACATGATTTGTTCTAAATGTGCAAATAGCTTTGTCTGCTTTCTTGCAAAGTATACTGCTCTTACTGGCAGTCAGCCACTCCACGTGATCAGATTCTCACTAAATCCAAAATTAAGTGACCGGTATCGGCCCTACAGTGGTGGGACTGAACCACGGCATCTGTTTTATGATGGAAGGAATTAGTGTCATTGATCGGGATGATAACTTATTTTAAAAACTGTCCCTGTGCATCTCCAGTTCGACTGAAACGTCATTCTTTCAAAAAGGAGTTCCTTATGTCGTTCCTTCAAAAAAATACTTCCTTCGGTATTTCTTGAAATCGCTTGGATCTGACTGGAATAATTTAGTGTTAACTGATACACATAACCACTTGCTTTTGAGAGTGACATTAAGTTTGCAACTAGTGCAGATAAACGTCTATAGTTAAAGAAACAGCTTAATAGAACAAGTGTGAAAGCGGCAGGAAACAAGATAAGTCCAAAACAATATGTAATTAACTCAAACTTTCAGAAATTAACAATTAAGTCACAGAAGTAGTTTACGAGGTTTTGGGTTTGGCGCATTTGAAGGAAATGACTGGATGGACAGGAAAAAGTAAAGAGTACATAACCGGCATCGACTGCTTTTGGTAAGTCACACAGACTTGAAATGCGGAAACCATTCAGACACTGAGAACTCTCCTTGAATGGAGAACTATTATCACTGGATTAGGTTAATTAGATTAATATGCTCTCCTATATAATAAATTAATTGAAAAATGGCTCTGAGCACCATGCGACTTAACTTCTGAGGTCATCAGTCGCCTAGAACTTAGAACCAATTAAAACTAACTAACCTAAGGACAGCACACACATCCATGCCCGAGGCAGGATTCGGTCGCTCGGTTCCAGACTGTAGCGCCTAGAACCGCACGGCCACTCCGGCCGGCCTAAATTAATTGATTTTGGCTTTAATTTGATATATGATTTTGTGTGCGTTGCGAGAGTGGGCGAGAGATACCAAACAGAAATGATGTCTCGGTGTAAAGGTACTTTAAATAATTTTTGCTGGTCGTAATTACAGTTACTTCAGAAGTTAGTAATTTTCACTAAAATGATATTTTTCTTGAGGGTATTTTTGTTCTCTCGTTGGAACTCGCGTTTCGCTTTATTGGGGTAAGGCATCATCAGTGGTCTGTAATTAAGTAATTTACATTTTGATTTGCTTTAAGAGCGAAAAACAGTTCGTTAAGAATATGTTGATTTGTACTTACGGCGATTTTCGCTTGATTTCTCGCTTGCATCGGGAAATCGAAATATTCTTAACTAACTGTTTTTCGATCGTAAAGCAAATCAAAATGTAAATAATTTATTACAGGCCACTGATGATGCTTTACCTCAATAAAGCGAAACGCGTCTGGTGGAAAAAATCACGCATTTTTGTTGTTGCAACGACAGAACAAAATTACCGTCAAGAATTATAAAACAACTACGGACAAAATGGCCACACAAATGGCTTCAAAAAATGGTTCAAATGGCTCTGAGCACTATGGGACTCAACTGCTGTGGTCATCAGTCCCCTAGCACTTAGAACTACTTAAACCTAACCAACCTAAGGACATCACATACACCCATGCCCGAGGCAGGATTCGAACCTGCGACCGTAGCAACAGCGCGGCTCCGGACTGGAGCGCCTAGAACCGCATGGCCACCGCGGCCGGCGGCCACACAAATACAGAATTTAATGTCGCCTTGACATTTTTCGTTGTAAGATATCCCTTTGTGTTAAGTTTGAATGGCCATTAGTGCATGAACACACTAGAGAAGCGCCAGAGGATCGGATCTGCCCTACAGAACTCAGCCGAGCAGCCTGCCTTGAACTGTCAAAATGACGATCTTTAGCTCGGATATGAAAAGTTGAGCCCTCTTCCCATCGGTATTTTCTTCAAAACCCAAGGATTTAAATAACCATCACAGCAAGAACCCTGCGTCACTGAGACCAGAGTTTTTCTGCCGTCAAGAAGCGTCTTCGTGGTTGTTATTCATTCTCCAGAACACACGGCCCTTGCGTTTAGGCACCATATTCAAACAGATTATCTGAGTGCGACAGCCAACCAGAAGTTCGAAGAAGCATCGCAAGTTAATGATCTTGTTGCTCACCAGCAACTATCAGATTAAGTGAAATTACAGTAAATAGCAATTACGATCTCCTGCAGAACACTGATGTCTCCCTGCAACCGCTAAGGTAAACCGTCCGGTTGTACTGCCGTGTGTCTATATAGACGGTATCTCTCACTCGCGCTTAATTACGCGTCATATTGTACGTGTCCTGTGATTTCTTACGTGTGTGGCATTTGCTGATTCGCCGACCATTTTCTTCCTATCCAGTAGCAACTATCTCGTATTCAGGCACTTTCTCATCTTTCAGTGCCTCTTTTACCTTCAACAGTGTGAGATTTTCTTATGGCTGTATTTATGGGTCGTATATCAAAATATTCATGTTCGTAAGTAGGGTTGTGCTGTCCCATTTCATTCTTCATGGCTCATCACGCCTCATCTACTCCACTGTGATTGTGAGAAATCGAATAACACCTGTTGTAGGAGATGAAATCTATGCTTTAGGCAAGGTGAGGGAAGAGTGTAGGTTAGTGGGTGCTCGTTTCTAAGCCACACAAATGGGAACGCCGTTTCACTTTGTCACAAGCTTCCCATCGAGCAGTGGAAAAGTGCACCGAGAGAATTGATATGAGAGCCAAGAAAACTAACACATGTGTCAGGAAACAAACTGTAGTGTTGTACATAATGATGACTATAATCAAAATTAACCTGTTCATTGTCATTTTCTTCACAGCGTAGAACATTAACGTCTGGTTATTTTAATGTCGTAGTGAGATGTAAGAACATGAAAAAAGAATGTCCCACCTTTCCATTTCCCAATGTGGGGAGGAGTCGAACATCCAAGGTTATTCATATGTACCAACAGGGTTTCAGAAGAAGACTGCGAAAAAACAAGTCATGCAGAAAACACCCACACATCAGTACATAGAGCATCTCTCCCATTTTTTAACTCTCATTACAGGTGATTCATATGAGCACCGTATGTGATGAGGCAAACGTTACTACGTGCATGCAATTCGTGGACACGAATTGTCTCTGCTGTAATGATATCGTTGTCGATGAGACATTGAACTCTAAACGAGCTAACGGGGAAGGTGCGACAGCAGCCATCTTTGCAAATCTGTTCATTGGGTGGCTATCTGCAGGCGCCTACTAATTAGATACCACACTGATGACCAATTGTTAAGGGACAGTGACATTGTTGGACAGGAATAATCACAGGCACTTATGGACGACGTGAAACACAGTACATTTATAATAGAAGTTGATTGATATATTTACAGCGATAAATGGTACAGATTTCACCACAAGGGGAGAGCAGAATGAGACATACAAAATGATCATGTTTCACACAGGTCAGACTCCCAACAGAAAGGTCGATATCGGACTGTAACTAAGGAATATGCCCTCCTTGAGCACTAATACACATTTTGCACCTGTTACTAACGCTGGCTATCAAACTCTTAGTCCTTGCTGGATATTTTTGGTCCTATGTAGGCGGGCATTGTCGTCCGTAAACAGAAAGTCGGGGCTAAGCAGATGGACATGATCCAGAATAATCTCCCTGCAAAACCACTCTGCCCCAACGATACTTCGCGTAAAGATATGCAGTGGTGTTGAGACGTTGTTCATAATGGCTGCCCACACCGTAACGTTAACACAAATCGATGTCATTCATGAACATTCTGTGGTGTGTAACGGGTTCAAACGGGTTCTCTCCCCACACTAACTGGTCTCCTGAATCACTTCCCACAGTAAATCGGGATTCGTCGGAGATCATCAATTTGGACCACTAATGCTGCCCCCGAACATGTTCAAATGGTTCCAAGCACTATGGGACTTAATATCTGAGGTCATCAGTCCCCTAGACTTAGAACTACTTAAACCTAACTAACCTAAGGACATCACACACATCCATGCCCGAGGCAGGATTCGAACCTGCGACCGTAGCAGCAGCGCCGTTCCGGACTGAAGCGCCTAGAACCGCTCGGTCACAGCGGCCGGCCCCGAACATGTCCTCTACACCAACGAACTCTTCCTCGACGGTGGCGTGGTTGACGTGGGATGTATCTAACAGGCTTTCGAGCCTGATTCAATTGAAACGAAACAGTTCTGGCAGTTGCAAGGTGTGCAGTGATCTGTCTAGGAATATGATGTCTATTTCTTTTCGCCACAAGGGCTACGTATCGATTCTTCTGCTTATGGTGGTCTGTCTACGACCACTGTGTGCTTTCGCATAGTATATCGATGTTCAGCGGCCTTTTTATATGACGAGACGACAGTTTTGGACACATCCATTACTGTGGCCACAGTAGTGACACTTTGACCGGCTTTTAGCAGTCCAGCTGCTAGTCCGCGATCGTAAGCACTCAAATCATATCTTGCAGACATGTTGCCTTATCACATGGAATGACGCACTAATCGGGTCTCTCACAATTAAAGCTTTCGGCCATTAAGGCCTTCGTCAACAATACGTGACACACACACACACACACACACACGACTGCAATCTCAGGCAACTACATGGTGACTAGCAACTTTCCTTTTCATAATTCATAATACAGGAAAGAGTAACAATTTTCTGACAATCGGAATAAAGGTGCTGCGCTTTAAACTTTTCCTCGTTTAGTTTCAATTATTTACACTTTTGAACAGCAATAGTGCAATGTGTCACAACGTCATTGCGCATGTATTTAGGATTGTTTCAAACTCTGTTTCATTTTCTAAAGAGACATGCTGATTATTTTATGCAAATTACACATACACCCTCAACTACTTCCATGCTGATTGTGTGTGCCAAAAATTCTACCACACTTCTGCAACCCCTCGAGTCTCAATTGTTAAGTACTTTAACGCTTGCCATTTGTAACTCATCCACTCATTTTCTCATTTCACAAACACGCTCTCAGCAGTTGATTTCTTCATACTGAGAATGTCTCCTCCATAATTCTTATTACAGACATGTAACCACGAATTATAAATCACATATGGCCATATTGACTGGTGACTCTTGATATGTCAGTAAACCGATATCCAACCATAAGTCCGTCTCTTTAGTAATTGTGCGGGGTAGCCGCGTGGTCTGAGGCGCCTTGTCACGGTCCGTGTGGCTGCCCCCGTCGGAGGTTCGAGGCCTCCCTCGGGCATGGGTGTGTGTGTTGTCCATAGTGTAAGTGAGTTTAAGTTAGATTAAGTAGTGTGTAGGCTTAGGGACAGATGACCTCAGCAGTTTGGTCCCATAAGACCTTAGCACAAATTTCCAAATTTTAACTGCTGTCAAAGTGAGTAACTTAAAAGGAGGTATCACCACTGTAGCAAAGCAGATTAAAACACTGAATGAAGGCAAGTGTTCAGGTCCAGTCCGTATACCAGTTAGATACCTTTTTGAGTATGCTGGTATACAGTGATGAGCCAAAACATTATGACCACTGCCCACCGCGACGTTAGATGCCTCCTGGTGGCGATGCGGGCACGTGGCGCGGTAAAAAAAAGTATTTCCGCGGTGCAGACACGGACGGGCATCACCCCAGTGAAGCTATGGGTGGCAAATGGGGAAATCCACTGAGATAAGCGACACTGACTAAGGGCTGATTATTATTACGAGAAGCCTGGAAAAAGGCGAAGCTGATCGAATGTTCGTGTGCTACTGTCATGAGCATCTACGGAAAGAGTAAGGACAGTAAAACTGCAGCTAGGCGCTAAATGGTTGACGTCCAAGACTTTTCACAGAATATGGGGTTCGGCGGCTTGTCTGCTCTGTAAAGTAGGATAGATGGTGATATGTGGCATCACTGCCGAAACAGCACAATGCTGGTGCACGCACAAGTGTTTCGGAGTACACCATTCATCTTACGCTGTTGAATATGGAGCTCCACAGCACGCCACCCGCATGTGTACTCATGTTGACCCAACGACGTCGTCAGTTACGATTGCAGTGGGCACGGGACCATCAGGATTGAACCGTCTGTCTCTGGAAACGTGTCGACTCTTCGGGTGAATCACATTTTTGCTACGCTAAGTCGATGGTCGTCTCCACAAACGGCGTCATCGAGGTGAACGGCGGCTCGAAATGTGCAACACGCCACAGATTGTTGGGAGCAGATTTATGCTATGGGACACATTCTTCTTCTCTTGCATGGGACCTGTGGTAGTAATCGCAAACACGCTCACTGCACCCGCATCCCTTCATGCTTGATGTCTTCCCCGACGGCGACGTCATCTTTCAGCAGTATAATTGTCCGTCTCTCGAGGCCAGAATGGTGCTACAATGGTTTGAGGACCATTATAGTGAACTCACGTTGATGTCTCGGCGACCAAATTCGCCTGATTTAAAGTCTATTGAACCCAATCTGTATGGCTAACGGGTGCCATCACCGCCTACGCAAATCAGCTGCCCGTTATTTACGCGAATTACATTACGTGTGCGTAAACATCTAATGCCACACACATCCAAAAATACACCAACAAACTGGTGGATCCCTGATACGCAGAATCAGAGATGTATTTCATACCAAAGGCCGACAAACAAGCTATTAAGCAGGTGGTCGTAATGTTTTGTCTCATCAGTGTGTTAGCTACGTACTTAAAAACCAGATACAAACGCTAGCTCTACGGAAATCCACATGTAAAGACGGGAAAGTTGCACAGGTCACACAAATACTCACGAAATGAAATAGGGATAATTCGACAAATTACTGACCCGTATTATTGACATCGATTTGCTGAAGGATTTTGGAACGTATACTGTGTTCGAACATTATAAATTATCTTTAAGAGAAAGATCTTTTGACACAGTCAGCACGGATTCAGAAGATATCGTCATTGTGAACACAACAAGTCTTTCATACTTCACAAAGTAAGAAGTGCTGTTGGCAGGGGATATCAAAATGAGTCCATATTTCTATATTTCCTAACGGCTTTTGACACTGTTTCTCACAAGAGACTTCCAATCAAATTGCGCGCCTACGGGTTATAGTCTCAATTTTGCAGCTGGATTCATGATACCCACTCACAAAGGTGACAGTACATAGTAACCGACGGATAGTCATCAAGTAAGAGGAAAGCGGTATCTGGCGTTCCTCAAGGAAATGTTATAGGCCCTCTGATGTTCCTGGTCTATGTGAACGATTTAGGAGACAATCTGAGGAGAATTCTTAAACTGTTTGGAGATGATCCTGTCATTCACTCTCTAGTAAAGTTATCAGAAGTTAAAAAACAAGGTACCTGTATGGTACGACAAGTGGTAATGTGACCCTAAATAACGAACAGTGTGAGGTCATCCACATGAGTACCAAAAGGAATCCGTTAAGCTTCGATTACACGACCAATTACCAAAATCTAAAGTCAGCCTACAGTACGCTTGTCCATCCTCCGCTAGAATACTGCTGCGCGATAACGGATTCTTTCAAGATGAGATTGATGGAGGAGACTGAAAAAGTTGGTAGAAGGGCACCTTGTCTTGTGTTATAGCGAAATAGGGGAGAGAGTCACGGATATGAAACGTGAACTGAGGTGACAATCACTAAAACAGAGACGTTTCTCGTTGCGGCGAGATCTTCTCAAGAAGTTTCAATCTCCAGTGTTCTCCCCTGAATGGAAAATAGTTTGTTGACACCCACTGACATAGAGAGAAGTGATCATTGTAATAAAATAAGAAAATTCAGGGCGCACAACGGGATGATTCAAGTGTTCGTTTTTCCCGCGCACTGTTAGTGTGGAATGGTAGAGAAATAGTATGGAGGTGGTTCGATGGACCCTCTGCCAGGCACTTGAGTGTGAATTGCAAAGTATTCATGCTGATGTAGATGTCGATTTTCCTTTTAAAGTTCCTGTTCAATGAGGACAGTGATGTGCAGAGGCCTGTTCATGTAGCAGGAACCAGTTCTTCCCACAGGCAATAAAACAGGGCGCTCGCGACGAATTGAACATTAACGGTCTCCTTGTAGCGGGCTTTGTTTACCCTTGCACGTCTGGGGTGAACTCCGCATCACAATTCGACCTGAATACAAAATCAGTCGAAGCATCACCTTGCCTTTAGACCTGTCCTGTTGCGGTTTTTCTGTTGTGACGATACTAGCATTTTCCAGGTGGCGGATTGCTGCTTCAGTTGCGGAACATGCAGGAAACATCATGTTTCGTCTTCAGTTATGATGCGGTTGAGAAATATCGGATCGTCGTCAGCACTAATGGTCAGGTCCGCACATATCTACATCTACATCCATACTCCATAATCCACCTGATGGTGTATGGCGGAGGGTACCTTGAGTACCTCTGTCGGTTCTCCCTTCTATTCCAGTCTCGTATTGTTCGTGGAAAGAAAGATTGTCGGTATGCCTCTGTGTGAGCTCTAATCTCTGATTTTATCCTCATCGTCTCTTCACGAGGTATACGTAGGAGGGAGCAATATTCTGCTTGACTCCTCGGTGAAGGTATGTTCTCGAAACTTCAACAAAAGCCCGTACCGAGCTACTGAGCGTCTCACTGCAGAGTCTTCCACTGGAGTTTATCTATCATCTCCGTAACGCTTTCGCGATTACTAAATTATCCTGTAACGAAGCGCGCTGCTCTCCGTTGGATCTTCTCTATCTCTTTTATCAACCCTACCTGGTACGGATCCCACACAGGTGAGCAGTATTCAAGCAGTGGGCGAACAAGTGTACTGTCACCTACTTCCTTTGTTTTCGGACTGCATTTCCTTAGGATTCTTCCAATGAATCTCAGTCTGACATCTGCTGTACCGACGATAAATTTTATACGGTCATTCCATCTTAAATCACTCCTAATGCCTACTCCCAGATAGTTTATGGAATTAACTGCTTCCAGTTACTGACCTGCTATATTGTAACTAAATGATAAAGGATCTTTCTTTCTTTCTATTTGCAGCCCATTAGATTTGTCTACATTGAGATTTAATTGCCATTCTCTGCACCATGCGTCAATTCGTTGCAGATCCTCATGCATTTCAGTACAATTTTCCATTGTTGCAACATCTCGATATACTACAGCATCATCCGCAAAAAGCCTCAGTGAACTTCCAATGTTAGCCATAAGGTCATTTATATATATTGTGAATAGCAACGGTCCTACGACACTCCCCTGCGGCACACCTGAAATTACTCTTCCTTCGGAAGACTTCTCTCCATTGAGAATGACATGCGTTCTGTTATCTAGGAACTCTTCAATTCAGTCACACAATTGGTCTGATAGTCCATATGCTCTTACTTTGTTCATTAAACGACTGTGGGGAACTGTATCAAACGCCTTGCGGAAGTCAAGAAACACGGCATCTACCTGGGAAACCGTGTCTATGGCCCTCTCAGTCTCGTGGACGAACAGCGCGAGCTGGGTTTCACACGATCGTCTTTTTCGAAACCCATGCTGATTCCTACAGAGTAGATTCCTAGTCTCCAGAAAAGTCTTTATACTCGAACATAATACGTGTTCCAAAATTCTACAACTGATTGACGTTAGAGATATAGGTCTATAGTTCTGCACATCTGTTCGACGTCCCATCTTGAAAACGGAGATGACCTGTGCCCTTTTCCAACCTTTTGGAACGCTACGCTCTTCTAGAGACCTACGGTACACCGCTGCAAGAGGAGGAGCAAGTTCTTTCGCGTACTCTGTATAAAATCGAACTGGTATCCCATCAGGTCCAGCGGCCTTTCCTCTTTTGAGCGATTGTAATTGTTTTGTTATCCCTCTGTCATTTATTTCGATATCTACCATTTTGTCAATATGTGCGACAGTCTTCCTCTGCGAAACAGCTTTGGAAAAAGACAATTAAGAGGGCAGTTCAATAAGTAATGCAACACATTTTTTTTCTGAAACAGGGGTTGTTTTATTCAGCATTGAAATACACCAGGTTATTCCCCAATATTTTAGCTACACAACACTATATTTCAACGTAATCTCCATTCAATGCTACGGCCTTACGCCACCTTGAAATGAGGGCCTGTATGCCTGCACGGTACCATTCTACTGGTCGATGTCGGAGCCAACGTCGTACTGCATCAATAACTTCTTCATCATCCGCGTAGTGCCTCCCACGGATTGCGTCCTTCATTGGGCCAAACATATGGAAATCCGACGGTGCGAGATCGGGGCTGTAGGGTGCATGAGGAAGAACAGTCCACTGAAGTTTTGTGAGATCCTCTCGGGTGCGAAGACTTGTGTGAGGTCTTGCGTTGTCATGAAGAAGGAGAAGTTCGTTCAGATTTTTGTGCCTATGAACACGCTGAAGTCGTTTCTTCAATTTCCGAAGAGTAGCAAAATACACTTCAGAGCTGATCGTTTGAGTATGGGGAAGGACATTGAACAGAATAACCCCTTCAGCGTCCCAGAAGACTAACCATGACTTTACCGAGTGAGGGTATGGCTTTAAACTTTTTCTTGGTAGGGGAGTGGGTGTGGCACCACTCCATTGATTGCCGTTATGTTTCAGGTTCGAAGTGATGAACCCATGTTTCATCGCCTGTAACAATCTTTGACAAGAAATTGTCACCCTCAGCCACATGACGAGCAAGCAATTCCGCACAGATGGTCCTCCTTTGGTCTTTATGTGTTCGGTTAGACAACGAGGGACCCAGCGGGAACAAACCTTTGAATATCCCAACTGGTGAACAATTGTGACAGCACTACCAACAGAGATGTCAAGTTGAGCACTGAGTTGTTTGATGGTGATCCGTCGATCATCTCGAACGAGTATGTTCGCACGCCCCGCCATTGCAGGAGTCACAGCTGTGCACGGCCGGCCCGCACGCGGGAGATCAGACAGTCTTGCTTGACCTTGCGGCGATGATGACACACGCTTTGCCCAACGACTCACCGTGCTTTTGTCCACTGCCAGATCACCGTAGACATTCTGCAAGCGCCTATGAATATCTGAGATGCCCTGGTTTTCCGCCAAAAGAAACTCGATCACTGCCCGTTGTTTGCAACGCACATCCGTTACAGACACCATTTTAACAGCTCCGTACAGCGCTGCCACCTGTCGGAAGTCAATGAAACTATACGAGACGAAGCGGGAATGTTTGAAAATATTCCACAAGAAATTTCCGGTTTTTTCAACCAAAATTGGCCGAGAAAAAAAAAGTGTTGCATTACTTATTGAACTGCCCTCGTATATTTCGGCCTTTAGCCTGTCATCCTCTGTTTCAGTACCATTTTTGTCAGAGTGTGTCTGGACTTTTATTTTTTTTTTTGTTCCACCTACCGTTTTGACATGAGACCAAAATTTCTTAGGATTTTCTGCCAAGTCAGTACATGGAACTTTACTTTTGAATTCGCATAGCCCTCCTCACACTACATTTCCCTTCGTGTAATTTTTGTTTGTCTGCAAGGCTTTGGCTATGTTTATGTTTGCTGTGAAGTTCCCTTTGCTTCCGTAGCAGTTTTCTAACTCGGTTGTTGTACCACGGCGCCTTTTTTTCTTCTCATACGATCTTGCTTGGCACATACTCATCTAATGTATATTGTACGATGGTTTTGAACTTTGTCCACTGATAATAAACACTATCTGTACTTGAGATAAAACTTTTGCGTTGAGCCGTCAAGTACTCTGAAATCTGCTTTTTGTCACTTTTGCTAAACATAAAAATCTTACTACCTTTTTTAATATTTCTATTTTCGGCTGAAATCACCGATGCTGTAACCGCTTTATGATCGCTGATTCCCTGTTCTGCGTTAACTGTTTCAAATAGTTCGGGTCTGTTTGTCACCAGAATGTCTAATATGTTATCGCCACGAATCGGTTCTCCGTTTAACTGCTCAAGGTAGTTTTCAGATAAGGCACTTAAAAAAATTTCACTGAATTCTTTGTCCCTGCCACCCATTATAAATGTTTGAGTCTCCGGTAAATTAAAATCTCCATCCAAAACTATAACATGGTCGGCAAATCTACTCGAAATATTTTCCAAATTTTTCTTCAGGTGTTCTGCCACAACAGCTGCTGAGCCAGGGGGCCTATAGAGACATCCAATTACCATGTTGGAGCTTGCTTTAACCGTTACCTTCACCCAAATTATTTCACATTTCGGATCTCCGTCAATTTCTTTCGATACTATTGCACTTTTATCGCCATAAACACGCTTCCCCCTTAACTATCCAGCCTGTCTCTGCGGTATACATTCCAATCCGAGTTTAGAATTTCATTACTGTTTACATCTGGTTTCAGCCAACATTCCGTCCTTAGTACTATGTGGGCATTGTGACCGTTTATTAATGAGAGCAGCTCAGGGACCTTTCTATAGACGCTCGTGCAGTTTACTATTACCACATTAATATTGTCATTGCCTGTTGCGTTTTGCCTACTGCTACTTTGTCGCGTCTCAGGAGGCATCTTGTAGGGCCTAGGGAGGGAATTCTCTAACCTAAAAAACCCACATATGCACTCCACATGTACTCCGCTACTCTTGTGGCCGCTTCCAGCGTGTAGCGCACACCTGACCTATTCAGGGGGACCCTACATTTCTCGACAGTCGACTGCCTGTCCCCATACCTAGCATTGATATTCTGGCGGCCTTCATGCATGTTGATTCTGTTTTCCAGGGGTGCCACTTTCATATACACAGAAAGCCTCATAGAGTGCTCTATAAATTTCCACCAGGTCATATATCCATACGCAAATAGTAACAACACCATAATACTACAGGTGGGTATGCCCAAAACTGTTTATACCTTTCTGCTTTCTCTCCATTAAGAACAAAGTCTAGATCTCAATGATAGGCGGGTGCTCGATGAATATTTTACTAATAGAATCCAGTACAATATACTAGACGACGAATGTCCAACAGGAAAGGAGGTAACATCGTCTGTGTCACAAGAAAGCTTGCAAGTGGGCTAGTGCCTTCGGAGATTCGACTGCCAGAGCAAGCAGCAGCTCTTCTTCTGTTTCTTCCGCCTTTGCCCCGCATCGGCGCAGGGTCGGCATCGTTATTAAGGAATTTTGCAAGGTTAATTTTAATGGGTGGCCGGATGCCCTTCTTAATGCTATCTCATTATCTCACCGAACGGTAATGTGCTCCCCAATTGTCTGCGTGTAGTCTTGTTCATGTGGAAGTGAGTGAAAGTTTTTCGAAATGTTTGCAGATCGTGTAACCAAAGCAAGACTTTGGCGCCAGCTCAGTATTCAGCTAGTGGGATGTGGTAAAACGCCTAAAAGCCACATCCAGGCTGGCCGGAACACATATCCTTGTCGTTAATCTTCCGTGTGTATATGATCTGGGGCTGGTGCACCTCCCTGTCCCGGAAGCTTCCCCTTGAAATGACGGCTATACTGGGGGGTGCAAGTACTATCTATAAACCATGATTTAGTAGCACTACACCTTGTTAAAAACAAATACCTGATGTAATAAACGATTTCGTAACGCAATATTAATTTGAAAAAGAATAGCAGATTAACTCAATAGCTTCAACTTACAAAATAACACGCAACTAATAATGAGTAGGCATATACCGTAAAACTGAACTTTAAGCGCTGTTAAAAATCACTCATAAGATCGAACAAAATAACAAGAGGATAATAGTGAGTCCGACTTTATCTCTTCTTCTGACTGGTTGAAATATTAAATGTCGTGCATATTACTTCATTGACTCTCGCCTTCTCTGACGCAAGTAGGAATCCAGTGGCATTAGTGGGGTCTGAAATGTATCGTGCAACACGGCGGTGTGTAACCTAATTTTGTCGATGTACTGCGAGACCCTAAGAAAACTGAAAGCGCGATTTCGAAGAGTTCGTTCTGACATGGAGCACCCTTCCCTTCAGCCGGCCAGTGTGGCCGAGCAGTTGTAGGCGCTACAGTCTGGACCCGCGCGACCGCTACGGTCGCAGGTTCGAATCCTGCCTCGGGCATGGACGTATGTGATGTCCTTAGGTTAGTTAGGTTTAAGTAGTTCTAAGTTCTAGGCGACTGATGACCTCAGCAGTTAAGTCTCATAGTGCTCAGAGCCATATGAACCCTTCTCTTCAGCATGACAATGTCTGAGTACAAACGAACGCCGCGACAACTGCAACAATCCGACGCCTTCGGTTCACTATCATCGATCACCCTCCATACATTCCTAACTTTTCCCTATCCGATTTTCATACATTTCTAAAACTTAAACATCACCATCGAGGATTGCATTTTGATAGTGATAAAGCGAAGAAGGCAGAGGTAGTGGCTCCATCAAGGAAGTCAAACATTCTATAGTGACGCTATGAGCTACCTGGTTTCTTCCTGGGAAAAGTTTTTCGTGCGTAGCGTGACTGTGTTGAGAAATAAACATACAGACGTAAAGAATAAAGAAATAGAATGTTAGTAAAGTTCATTTAAAAAGCTTTAAGGTATAGAAAATTAGGAAGAATTACTTTTCAGCACATCCTTGAATATATCCAGTTTTATTTTATGATGACATTCTCTAGACTTTTTAGGTGCAGCTTGTATGTTGAACCATTCATGAATATTCCCGTTGTCAACGTCGCTTATGTCCGTGTATTTCCACATATCGTCTCTAAAATGACATCGGTAGAGAGCACTGTCCCGCTATGGCGAAGGTACGAGTTCTGAACCTTGCTCTGACACTCAGTTTTAACCTGCTTGAAAGTTTCAAACCAGTGTTCCTTGGTTGCAGGGTGAAGATTCGTTCTGGGAGTTATCTCCCAGGTTTTTGCATTCATGAGATTTATTGATTGCTCAAAATTCACGGTAAATATAAAGGAAACTAGTGTGTCGCCCGATGCTGGAACGAGTGCAGTACCTATGTCTCCGATAGTACTGACACAAATGAATTTCTAATGATCCACACTTAATTCGGCGGCGATCTGGCTCACAGCCGACCGCTGATCTCTGCGTATGACTCAGTCGAGGTAACGTCAACACTTGAGGCCATCCTGTGTGACTATTTAGACGTGTGGAAAAATTTCTTCCGCGAAGTATACGATCCACCCTAGATACTGTAGCGGAAACTGTTTATTGTGTGATATCTGATATATTAGGTCTACAACTCTGCTTCCGCCGTTTTGCAATAGACGGCAGTAGTGGTGCAAGTCGTTCGTCGTCAGTGTCATATAGTAAGTGTACGCATTTGAGAACATAACGCCATCAAAATATCAGTCGATTTTTGATTGCATCATAAAGTTATTCTCGACTGAATACGTTAACTTATGAGCCCATTTCTCGTCGTCTGCGGGAGGCTTTAATTTTCTGCTTTGATATGAAGAAATCTGCGGCTGAGGCTCATAAAAAGCTGGGTAAGACCTATGATGAGACTTCTGTTAGTGACAGAACTTCACAGAAAATGGTTTCCATGCTTCAAGAATGGTTGTGAAAGAGAGAAAACTTTCGAGGCCACTGCAACCGACGGGAACAATCACAGGAGATCGTTATCGAAAGCAACTGATGTGTTTGAGCCGAGCACTCAAAGACAAACGACCACACGACAGCGATAGACATGAAAAAATGATTTTGCAGCATGACAGTGCACGGCCCCATGTCGAAAATCCCGTCAAAACGTACTTGGAAACGTTGAAATGGTAAGTTCTACCCCACCCGCTGTATTCTCCAGATATTCCTCCCTCTGACTGACACCTTTCTCGATCTATCACACACGACCTAGCTGATAGCACTTGCGGTCATATGAACAAGTGCAAAATTGGACCGATTCATGGTTCCCCCTCTAAAGACGCCCAGTTTATACACTGCGGGATTCGTATGCTGCCCTAAAGCTAGGAAAAAGGAGTGGACAATGATGGCCAAAACTTTGAATCGTAAATTTTTTGTAAGTTTTTCACAGTAAAGTCTCGGACACCGAGTAAAAACGGCGGAAGCAAAGTTGTAGACCTAGTAATACGACCAACATGTCTATCACCTATTATCATCCCACATTCAAAGTCGGTTAACTCGTACCATACACCCACCTTTACTACATATAAACCTCTAATACGTTGTTCATACACTGATGTCCCAAATCATAATGATCACTGCCCACCGGGACAAAGAATACCGACTGCTCGCGTTGCGGGCACGTGACAAGGTAAGGAAAGTATTTAAGTGGAGCAGAGACGGATGGGAATAGTTTTACCGACGATATGACTCCAAACGGGGAAAGCAACTAACATAAGCATATTTGCCAAAGGGCAGATTTTCATGGCCCGGCGCCTGAGAACGATCATATAAGAACGGCGAAGCTGGTGACTGTTTGCGTTCTACTGCCGCGAGCGCCAATGAAAAGTGATTGACGGACGGTGAAACCGCTAGTAGGCGACAATGTGTTGGACGCTACGCCTCATCATAGAACGAGGAGGTCGGAGCTTGCCTGCCGTGTAAAACCGGATAGACGCTATCTGTGTCATACCTGACGACAGAGTACAATGCTGCAGCAGGCACTAATGTTTCGAAGCACACTGTTAAGCACACATGGCTCAACATGAGGCAACGCAGCAGACGACCTCTATGCTTCCCCACGTTGATTCAACGGCATCGCCAACTAAGACTGCAGTGGGCACATTATCATCGAAACTGGACCGTGGAACAAAGGAAACGTGTCAGCTGTTTGCATGAATCATGTTTCCTGTTTCAGTAACCTACAACGGACTTCACATATCCATGCCACGGGACAACCAGTGCTGTATTGCGGCGGACTGTTATGTAGGTGGTCATAATGTTTTGGCTCCTCACTGTATGTCCTGTTCACACACGCGCCATGCGCCGGATCTAGCTAGCCACCCCAGTCGGGTGTCACACACGGTACATCTTCAGATCGGACAACCTCTGCCGTGACTTTTGGTCAGTCTGCAGACTCACAGTGCTTACGTACCGTGCGGTACTCTGTACATCTCAAGCACTCGCATGTACGGTCATCGTGAGGAAATCGTCAAAAGTATTTCTATACGGATTTAGTTAAATCTATACACAGTGTTTTTCTGATTGACAGTAATTTTTTGGAAAAAAGAGGTGGCATGTATGCTACAATAGTTATTCACTCTTAATTTGATCAACATCTGTCCACAGATCCATCCAATGAAAGTGGAGCAGGAGAATCGTATGGCGATAGTCTACGTCCAGCGTAGCGCTCCACGCAAATACTGTGGGCGTGACGCAGGCTGCTATTGATTTCTGGTCTGCGGCAGAGGCAGCTGTGAGGAGCTCCAGTCTAGGGTGCGAGCACTGTCTGATGACGAGGAACTTTGCGCCAATACCTCTCCTTCCGTTACATAAAATGCTTCACAGTTGCGAATGTGGGCAACCGTCAGCTTTTTAATGGAATGACAGTGATAATTTGAGCCGAACCGATATTCGAACCCGGATTTCCCTCTCATTGCAAGCGGTCACCTTACAATTATGCTAGCCGAGTAGGCCTCACAGCCAGATCCCAACTTCCAAACGTCGTCAACTATGTGTCTAAAACCTGCACAGGTACATCCATTATGTATATTCCCGTACAGGGAAGACATTTTAAATGAAAGCCTGTGTTCTTCAGGAATACCATGCAAGGTCCCTTCGGAGATGAATGCATATCCGAAGGAACATTGCATCGTGTTTATGAACACAGGCACTGAAATATCGTATTCTCCTTCCTTTGCTGGATAAATACACTGAAGAGAAAACTAAACTGGTACAGCTGCCTAATATCGCGTAGGGCCCCCGCGAGCACGCAGAGGTGCCGCAACATGACGTGGCGTGGACTCGGCTAATGTCTGAAATAGTTCAAAATGGTTCAAATGGCTCTGAGCACTATGGGACTTAACTTCTGAGGTCATCAGTCCCCTAGAACGTAGAACTACTTAAACCTAACTAACCTAAGGACATCATATACATCCATGCCCGAGGCAGGATTCGAACCTGCGACCGTAGAGGTCGCGCGTTCCAAACTGCAACGCCTAGAACCGCTCGGCCACTCCGGCCGGCCGTCTGAAGTAGTGTTGGAGGGAACTGACACCATGAATTCTGCAGGGCCGTCCATAAATCCGTAAGACTAAGAGGGGGTGGACATCTCTTATGAACAGCACCTTGCAAGGCATTCCAGATATACTCAATAGTGTTAATATCTGGGGAGTTTGGTTGCCAGCGAAAGTGTTTAAACTCAGGAGAGTGTTCCTGGAGCTACTCTGCAGCAATTGTAGACGTGTGGGGTGTCGCATTGTCCAGCTGGAATTGCCCAAGTACGTCGGAACGCACAATGGACATGAATGGATGCAGGTAATCAGACAGGATGCGTACGTACGTGTCATCTGTCCGAGTCGTGTCTAGACGTATCAGGGACCCCATATCACTTCAACTGCACGCGCCCCATACCGTTACTGAGCCTCTAGAAGCTTGAACAGTCCTCTGCTGCCATGCAGGGTCCATGGATTCCTGAGGTTGTCTCCATACTCGTACATGTCCATCCACTCGATACAATTTGAAACGAGGCTCGCCTGACCAGGCAACATGTTTCCAGTCATCAACAGGCCATTGTCGGTATTGGCGGGTGCAGGCGAGGCATAAAGCTTTGTGTCGTGCAGTCATCAAGGGTATATGAGTGGGCCTTCGGCTCCGAAAGCCCATATCGATGATGTTTCGTTGAATGGTTCGCGCGCTGACACTTGTTGATGGCCCAGCACTGAAATCTGTAGCAATTTGCGGAAGGGTTGCACTTCTGTAACTTTGAGCGATTCTCTTCAGTCGTCGTTAGTCCCGTTGTTGCAGGATCTTTTTCCGGCCGCAGCGATGTCGGAGATTTGATGTTTTACCGGATTCCTGATATTCATGGTACACTCGTGAAATGGTCGTACCGGAGAATCCCCACTTCAAATGGCTCTGAGCACTATGCGACTTAACTTCTGAGGTCATCAGTCGCCTAGAACTTAGAACTAATTAAACCTAACTAACCTAAGGACATCACACACATCCATGCCCGAGGCAGGATTCGACCCTGCGACCGTAGCGGTCGCTCGGCTCCAGACTGTAGCGCCTAGAACCGCACGGCCACTCCGTCCGAATCCCCACTTCATTTCTATCTCGGATATTCTGTCCCATCGCTCGTGCAGCGACTGTAACACCATTCACTGAAATCATGACAACCTGTCATTGTAGCAGCAGTAACCGATCTAACAACTGTGCCAGACGTCTTCTAAAGACGTGGCCGACCGCAATGCTGAATTCTGCCTGTCTACATTTCTCTGTGTTTGAATACGTAACCCTATACGAATTTCTTTGGCGCTTCAGTGTGTTTACAGTACAAGGTTGTCACCAATAGGTTTCCAACTGTCTGTCTTTGAGTTGAATACTATCGCCAAATTGTGTGTTATTGACTATGGCTAGTAAACAAAACATTCAACGCCCATTACTTATGAAATCAGGGCAGAAGTATACTAAAATACATGCGTAAACTCATAATCAAAAAAATATTAGTTTTTAAGACAGGAGACAGTTATGCAGTCATCATGTCAGAAAAGGTCTACACATTATATAGCGACGACTTTATTAAGCTTCCACGTGATAAAGGATTAGAAGCTGCGAAGGGTGTTATCATTTAGAAGTCTGGTTGCCATCAGATGGTAGAAAACGGATGATATGAAAGACCAAATTATTCCAGAGCAAATGTGCAATACTTCAACTGAAATAGGAAAACCATAAATACTGCCTACAAGACCATAGTTGAAAACTTGGCTTTTTAGGACCTAAGCTGCAGATACTTGAGAACTAAAGACGATTACTCGCATTGGAAATGGACTTCGGAAACAGAAGGTAGATCGTGACGACTTGGCACGGTCATGATACATTTCAGCAAACAAATGCACCACTGACCTAAAGGTTTGGTGACGATTCCCCTAAACAAAAACCATATCCTCTTCTTCGACTGTCGTGTACACTGTAAAAATCTGCATAGTTTCACGAGCTATTGTCTGATCGCTACAACAGCAGAGGGCTTCAGCGGCACGGGTTAAATACGAAACGAATACCTGGTACACATGTTTGCTCACATTTGGAACAGTAGTGAGGGTGTTCCTACGACCTCTCAGCTTTACGACAGGTCAGTGGTTTGAGACGGTGTATGTTGCTATTTCGTAAATTTCCTCGCATGCCACGTCCTTCCGGTACCCTTCGAAAGCACTTTCAACTGCCACAGAAAAAGTTAGATACTTCCATTAAAAATAATCCGTTATAATTCGACGGTTATAAACGTTAACAATTACTGGCGTGCATCAGAAAAATTCGACACGGTGTTAGTTATTACAAGTAAAAATCACACCTGTATACATTTACTCGTTTTGGATATATTTTGTTTCGAGTGGCCCAACTTGGGTGCATCAGTCTGTATGTTCAAAAGTTTGTGGGAGGATTTTCAACTATAGTGTAAAGGAAAAAAAAATACATTTTTCACCTTTTTTACGTCTTCATGGACCACGTCACGAAGGATCTGTGGGAAGAGTGTTACTGTGCCCATTCTTTCCAAGAGAATTTTTAATTTTATTTTGTGCTTCATTGAAATTGTGCACACTATGGTTCTATGGAACGATCAGAGTATCTACTCCCTGGTAATCGCACAACAGAGTTGGTTGTTAAGTGCGAAGCAAACTATTTCACCAGAGTGCAGGTCTATATTAAAACAAAGACAAAAGACAAAACCACGCAGTGTCAGTATTTGAGTGCATTCACATATATAGAATCTAGCAGAAGACGTGATCCTAAAACAGTGAATAGAGACTATCGAGCTTACTCATGCAAATATGTACACATCAAAAGCGTTTTGCATCATCCCGGTTCCCAGAACTCCTGACGATAGACGTTGACTATGGATATTGTATCACAGTCCCTTTGACTGTTCAGAGATGTCACTAAACCCACCCAAAGATATAAACAACCATGCATGAGAAGCGCCTCTTACACGGAGGAGGTCCAACAGCCGATCAGTTCCAGTCATTCCATCAGGAAGGAGGTACACGGCTCGTGTTGTCTGTAGTTAACCATGCCTAGACGGTCAGTACCACGGTTCGATCCATCCGCATTGTTATTTTGTACCAGAAAGGGCTCTCAACAAGAGAAAGGTCCAGGCCTGTCGGAGTGAACCAAAACGGCGTTGTTCGGACATGGGGGAGATACAGAGAGACAGGTACTGTCGATAACATGCCTCGCTCAGGCCGCCGAAGGGCTACTACTGCAGTGGATGACCGCTACCTTCGGATTATGGCTCTGAGGAACCCTGATAGCAACGCTTTTCGTACAGCCACAGGACGTCTTGTTACAACTCAAACTGTGCGCAATAGGCTGCATGATGCGCAACTTCACCCCCGACGTCCATGGCGATGTCCATCTTTGCAGCCACGACACCATGCAGCGCGGTATAGATAGGCCCAACAACGTGCCGAATGGACCGCTCAGTATTGGCATCACGTTCGCTTCACCGATGAGTGTCGCATATACCTTCAACCAGATAATCGTCGGAGACGTGTTTGGAGGCAATCCGGTCAGGCTGAAAGCCTTACACACACTTTCCAGCGAGTACAGCAAGGTGGAGGTTCCCTGATGTTTTGGAGTGGCATTATGTGGTGCCGACGTACGCCACTGGTGGTCCTGGAAGGCGCCGTAACGGCTGTACGATACGTGAATGCCATTCTTCGATCGATAGTGCAACCATATCGGCAGTATATTGGCGAGGCATTCGTCTTAATGGAAGACAAGTCGCTCCCTCCATCGTGCACATCTTGTGAATGACTTTCTTCAGGATAACCACATCGCTCGACTAGAGTGGCCAGCATGTTCTCCAGACATGAACACTATCGAACATGCCTGGGGTAGATTCAATAGGGCTGTTTATGGACGACGTTACCCACCAACTACTCTGGTGGATCTACTCCCAATCGCCGTTGATGAGTGGGACAATCCTGACCAACAATGCCTTGATGAACTTGTGGATAGTATACCACGAAGAATACACGGATGCATCAATGCAAGAGGACGTGCTACTGGGTATTAGAGGTACCACCTCTGAAGGTCTCGCTGTATGATGGCACAACATGCAATGTGTGGTTTTCATGGGCAATAAAAAGGGCGGAAATGATGTTTATGTTGATCTCTATTCCAATTTTCTGTACGGGTTCCGGAACTCTCGGAACCGAGGTGATGCAAAACTTTTTTTAAGTGTGTAGGATGAGGTAAGGTGACTTCGAGATAACAGATTTTGTCACATGATGGATAAGAAGATGTGTCATTGACATTTGGCAAGTCTTTGCTCGGCTCCCCCAGTCGGAGGTTCGAGACCTCCCTCGCGCATGGGTGTGTGTGTTGTCCTTAGCGTAAGTTAGTTTAAGTTAGATTAACTAGTGCGTGAGCTGAGGGACCGATGACGTCAGCAGTTTGGTCCCATAAGCCCTTACCATAAATTTCCAAAATTTCCAAAAGTCTCTGCTAAAAACGTCGTCCTAATCTTCATTTTCAATCTAGGTCATACATTTTTATCATTTTTCCCTTCATATATCACGGTCTTGTCTCTATTTTCGTTTTTAACTTTTCAGTTCTAGAGGGACTTTTCATGGATGTTTCCACTGTTGGTGTTCGTTCAATATTCTGCTATCTTTCGATTTCTTTTGTGCGATGGCTATAAAATGTTCTGTTCCAGCATCAACATTTTTCATTCTGCCTGACGTATTATATCGATTAGTAGCTATTAAAAATTTTCACGTCCGCAATTTAGCAATGCCCATAGTTCCTGTTTAAATTCAATAATGTAGGTTCTTACAGCAGTGTCAGAGTAGTAACCATCTTGAAAATTTTCAGACATGTCTTTTTACGTGTTTTATTGTTTAGATGCTTACTGGTTTCATCGCCTTCCTCTTAAGCCCCCATATCGTGAACATAATACGTACAATATTCAAGTTTTTCATTATGTTTCATGTGTGCTTATGTTTTCATAATGACAGTTTTACTTCGAAAAAGATTTTTGTCTCAGAGACACTATTACCTATTCCCTAGCCGATATTTTCACACCGTATTTGTGACATGTGTTGTGTTCCTATTTCGAAGTCATTTTCTCCTCAGAATACCAATGTGAAGTTGTCAAAATAAGAAACTGATTTGTGCGTAGAGAACTGATTCAGCTGTATCCATAAAATAATTACATTATCTTTTCTGTAGAACCAGACATATATCTGTATTTCAAAAGGAGAGGATAAATTGCATGTTTGTCTCAGACCTTCCTTTATAATTATTAGTTCTGCTAACTTGCCAACACCATCAACCACAATTGCTTTATTTACATAAATAATATTAACTTGAAAATGAGAGGCTACGGTTATTGTTGATGATTCATGATGTCCCATTTTTTCCCTTTGATTTTCTTAAAGCCTTTCTCGAAGTCAGCCAAAGATGAATGTGTTTCTAAGTTGACTCCTTATTTTTTTGACACGTTGAAGCAAAAAGATATTGCATTGCATGGGAACACGTTTCCCTGGAATCCATTTTTTTCCTCAGTGAGTTGCTTACCCGACGAACTGCGTAGATCATTTGGTGTCATTCCTCATATACAGGCGTAACAATTTCGTTCCTCGCCTGATGTTCGTGAGGAAAAGAAGGAAAAAATACAATAACAGAAAACACATTCGTGAAATCTGTAAATGTTGCGCAGACAACTGATTCCTTCTGTACTGCGTACACACGATTGCGTAATTCTGTCCGAAAGTGAAGTTTCTGCTCATTATTTTGTCGAAGTTCATACGCAAATCGGAATGAACTCCATGAAGCACTATTTTATATTACATCCAGTTCCCGAAACTGACACTAACAAGTCAATAAATAGATTGTGTGCAACATTAGGTGATGTCTTCTGTTTCAGGCGTTGTCTGCCAGGAAGAAGACTTGACGTGTATGAATTCCTACTGATCCGGCATAGTCGCTTCCCATCTGTGCAGGAAGACATCAAGGTCACTATCGCCTGGCGCAATGGTGAGTGAAAGGTTTAATTTTCTTTCGCCATATGTTGGAATGTTAGCAAGAAGATACTTCACCGACATACACTTCTGGAAATTGAAATAAGAACACCGTGAATTCATTGTCCCAGGAAGGGGAAACTTTATTCACACATTCCTGGGGTCAGATACATCACATGATCACACTGACAGAACCACAGGCACATAGACACAGGCAACAGAGCATGCACAATGTCGGCACTAGTACAGTGTATATCCACCTTTCGCAGCAATGCAGGCTGCTATTCTCCCATGGAGACGATCGTAGAGATGCTGGATGTAGTCCTGTGGAACGGCGTGCCATGCCATTTCCACCTGGCGCCTCAGTTGGACCAGCGTTCGTGCTGGACGTGCAGACGGCGTGAGAGGACGCTTCATCCAGTCCCAAACATGCTCAATGGGGGACAGATCCGGAGATCTTGCTGGCCAGGGTAGTTGACTTACACCTTCTAGAGCACGTTGGGTGGCACGGGATACATGCGGACGTGCATTGTCCTGTTGGAACAGCAAGTTCCCTTGCCGGTCTAGGAATGGTAGAACGATGGGTTCGATGACGGTTTGGATGTACCGTGCACTATTCAGTGTCCCCTCGACGATCACCAGTGGTGTACGGCCAGTGTAGGAGATCGCTCCCCACACCATGATGCCGGGTGTTGGCCCTGTGTGCCTCGGTCGTATGCAGTCCTGATTGTGGCGCTCACCTGCACGGCGCCAAACACGCATACGACCATCATTGGCACCAAGGCAGAAGCGACTCTCATCGCTGAAGACGACACGTCTCCATTCGTCCCTCCATTCACGCCTGTCGCGACACCACTGGAGGCGGGCTGCACGATGTTGGGGCGTGAGCGGAAGACGGCCTAACGGTGTGCGGGACCGTAGCCCAGCTTCATGGAGACGGTTGCGAATGGTCCTCGCCGATACCCCAGGAGCAACAGTGTCCCTAATTTGCTGGGAAGTGGCGGTGCGGTCCCCTACGGCACTGCGTAGGATCCTACGGTCTTGGCGTGCATCCGTGCGTCGCTGCGGTCCGGTCCCAGGTTGCAGGATGTTTTGCTTTCAGATGCTTCACGCCGTACATGCCAACGGTCATTTCTGCAGTGGAGCATAAAACGTGATTAATCTGTAAAGGTCACCTGTCGCCACTCAGTGGATGTCCCGTTGTGGTACTGGCATGCAAATTCTAGCCTTCGTTGCTGATGAACCGCAGTCAGCATGGGTGCATGATCCAGGACCTGTTACGCAGGCTGACACACAGAAACATTTGCTGAATGCTTGTTGAGGAGACACTGTTGGTAGGCCCTTGGTGCATCTGTGAGGCGATGGCCACATTAATGTGCCTGTATCGTGCACTACACACATCTCCTTGAGCTCCACCCGTACACGCCACTGAAGCCGTTGTTCATCCTTGTCTTGAATGGCCTGTGGTGCACCACAGTTGCCCCGGCGCCTGTTTTGGATAGCGCCATTTTGCCATTCGCCGTATACTTTAACCACGGCAACAGGCGAACAGTTTCGGAACTTAGCCGTTTCGGAAATACACTCCTGGAAATGGAAAAAAGAACACATTGACACCGGTGTGTCAGACCCACCATACTTGCTCCGGACACTGCGAGAGGGCTGTACAAGCAATGATCACACGCACGGCACAGCGGACACACCAGGAACCGCGGTGATGGCCGTCGAATGGCGCTAGCTGCGCTGCATTTGTGCACCGCCGCCGTCAGTGTCAGCCAGTTTGCCGTGGCATACGGAGCTCCATCGCAGTCTTTAACACTGGTAGCATGCCGCGACAGCGTGGACGTGAACCGTATGTGCAGTTGACGGACTTTGAGCGAGGGCGTATAGTGGGCATGCGGGAGGCCGGGTGGACGTACCGCCGAATTGCTCAACACGTGGGGCGTGAGGTCTCCACAGTACATCGATGTTGTCGCCAGTGGTCGGCGGAAGGTGCACGTGCCCGTCGACCTGGGACCGGACCGCAGCGACGCACGGATGCACGCCAAGACCGTAGGATCCTACGCAGTGCCGTAGGGGACCGCACCGCCACTTCCCAGCAAATTAGGGTCACTGTTGCTCCTGGGGTATCGGCGAGGACCATTCGCAACCGTCTCCATGAAGCTGGGCTACGGTCCCGCACACCGTTAGGCCGTCTTCCGCTCACGCCCCAACATCGTGCAGCCCGCCTCCAGTGGTGTCGCGACAGGCGTGAATGGAGGGACGAATGGAGACGTGTCGTCTTCAGCGATGAGAGTCGCTTCTGCCTTGGTGCCAATGATGGTCGTATGCGTGTTTGGCGCCGTGCAGGTGAGCGCCACAATCAGGACTGCATACGACCGAGGCACACAGGGCCAACACCCGGCATCATGATGTGGGGAGCGATCTCCTACACTGGCCGTACACCACTGGTGATCGTCGAGGGGACACTGAATAGTGCACGGTACATCCAAACCGTCATCGAACCCATCGTTCTACCATTCCTAGACCGGAAAGGGAACTTGCTGTTCCAACAGGACAATGCACGTCCGCATGTATCCCGTGCCACCCAACGTGCTCTAGAAGGTGTAAGTCAACTACCCTGGCCAGCAAGATCTCCGGATCTGTCCCCCATTGAGCATGTTTGGGACTGGATGAAGCGTCGTCTCACGCGGTCTGCACGTCCAGCACGAACGCTGGTCCAACTGAGGCGCCAGGTGGAAATGGCATGGCAAGCCGTTCCACAGGACTACATCCAGCATCTCTACGATCGTCTCCATGGGAGAATAGCAGCCTGCATTGCTGCGAAAGGTGGATATACACTGTACTAGTGCCGACATTGTGCATGCTCTGTTGCCTGTGTCTATGTGCCTGTGGTTCTGTCAGTGTGATCATGTGATGTATCTGACCCCAGGAATGTGTCAATAAAGTTTCCCCTTCCTGGGACAATGAATTCACGGTGTTCTTATTTCAATTTCCAGGAGTGTACTTCCGCCCTTGGCCCGAAAACCAATGATGATGCTCTTCTGGACGTTTGATAAGTCGCTCTGTTTCAAAACTATGACAACGACTGTACTGCTTCCCCCAGACAGTCTTTATATACTTTCCACTGCTAGTGCTGTCATCTGACGTCTGTGTGTGGTTATTACACGTTGAAATCGAACGAAAGCGATGGTCACATTAATATGCCTGTATCGTGTACTTCACCACACACATCTCCTTGAGCTCCACTAGACTATTTTATGTATGAGGACAAAAGGAAAAAATATGTATATTTCTGCACTTCGTGTCCCCTGAGCGTGTGAAGAAGCTTCATCGTTGTTGCCTTCTGGCTCAAGAAGACGTCCGTAGTAAGCTGCTCATCCACTGATAGTGAACTGGTGGATCAACTTCAATCACAGTCGCATACTGATATGCAACGACAAACAATTCCTACCGCACTGGGAGGGACGTATATCATCGTTTAAGGTAGGTAATTTGTGTGAGAGAGTCACGCACTCTTCCATAAACAAGTGTGTACTGATGGGAATTAAAGCTTTGTATCTGAGCTTTAACTAAATTATTCTCTGTCGGATAAAATCTGTTCAGTTTTCAAGGCGAGTCATTTCAGTCACAATCCTCTATCTTTCGACAGCCGTCCACACATTCATTAGGAGTTTACTGACTACTGTGGCTAGCCAGTCAGCCAAGAGATCATTACTGAGCTATTTTTTTCCACATTGTGGTGGAGCTTAAAACTATGGTCGTTTATCCCATCTACCGGTTTTCCTTTATTTACTTAACGCGTGATTTACCTTTGTTCTGTTTGTTTTCCTGTGGTCTGGTAGTTGCCGGCAGTTGAAATGCGCAGCAGGTAGGGCCAACGGGTACTGATCTGCTGATTACCCCAACGCCTGGATGGGAATGTTCAGTGAAATGGTATCTTTAGTTCTGTTCCAGGCTCTCATAGATGCAGTTTGTCGCACACTGAGAATCGTTTAAAATCTGGAACGTAAACATAGTACGCAACTAACAAATGTTTCCTTGTAATTTAGAAATTAAAATGTTTCATTCAGTGGTTTATTTGTTATTTCTCTTCCACATGTGTTTATAAAGGATTCCACAAAGTTTCATTCTCCTGCAGTCACTCGTTCTTTATGGAGGTCCTCGCAAGTAGTGATCTACATATTATAATGATCCTTTGCCGTGCCCAGTGAAACGAATATTTAAAATAACGCACGTTGCTTTCGACCAAGGTACTGGTGTACCCCGGACTACAGCTGGTGATAGTACGACCGGAACGTAGCGCCAGGCGAAGAGGGTCTGTGTCTTGTCTTTCTTGTCTAGGTTGTATGCCAGACGGTTTGTGGTGGGTGAGGACAGTTCGTCTCATCGTCGTTGCTGTTGACGTCGGAGCATGTGGTGGCTCCTGCTCTTACTCAGGAGGAGCGCCATACGATCAGCTTATAGTGCCAACTGACAGTTCGTGGACTGTGGCACGTCGCTTGTGAAGAGTACATGTAACACCGATCCCAGTACAGCGCGGGTCTCCCTTCGTGTAGATAGTACCGATCCAGTGCGGATGCGGAAGGACCGCCCCTAGAGTACCATGGCACAGTGTGGAAATCATTTCTTACACTACAAGTTCCGTAAGAGGGAAGTACCAGTAGTTCATCACAACATTACTAGACAATGTCGTCTCTTTACTGTAATATGAGGCCACTGTTATTTCTTTCTTGTTTCCAAAAGGATGTGTATTGTGAAAAAAACAATTTCGGAAGAAGAAATTTGAAGTCAATAACCAATTTCCGATTAAAAGTGCACATTTTGAAACTATAAATACTGACAGAAATGACTGTTTTATCAGATTTTGTCAGTATAAGCGTTAATTTTATGGAGTCCCAGTCGTCCATCTCGTGTCTTCGTATTCTCCATACCTGACACATTATTTCAGAAATAACATGATGTTTCACAATGAAAAATGATGGTCATGGCAACGCAGTATTTTCTTTCACATGTTTTCTGTTAAAAGTTCGTTGACGTGATCATTTTCCGCTGCAAGTATATAAATAATCCTTTTAGAAAATCAAAAGCCTTTATCCTATTGCAATATTGGATTTTCTTCCCAGAGGCGTTTCGCCTCTTACGTTAAAGACATCTTCATTATTCTTTTTTGAAACATACTTATCTGTCCTTTAATGTAAATATGAAACGCCTCTAAAGGTAAATACTTTACCGCAACAAGAAAAAGGCGTTTTAATTTATAAAACGAATGTTTTTTATTGGTCTTCTTATGAAGTAACCATAATGCGCAGTCAGCTGTTATCTGAACCATAACATAATGCTTATTAAACTACCATAACATGGTTATTCTCCGAGGCTTTAAGCAGAAAGTGTGCAGCATCATTTCATGTTTATGTGAGAAACTTTCTGGCTTCCCATGTAGTGACTGATAGCTCGGTAACCTATGACACACTTAACTATTAATATGTGCACTGGGCGATGATGGTATAAAAGGATCTGCGGCTCTGAGTGAACCTCAGTGGTTGCTGTGTTGAAATATTTGTATGCTGAGCCCAGTGCTTTGCCGCTCATAAGAATACCTTCTTAAAAGTGTGGACGCTTAATTTTTTGTCCTAGGGGTAGGAAACGTGGAACTGGGGAAAGTAATTTACAGTCAGTTAATTTCTAGAGATGGTTGTCAAAATCTGCTTATTGAGAAATGTTAAATCTAAAAGTTAAAAACAACATATTACAAAATAAAAATGTCTTTCACTGTTTAAAGTTATGGTTCAAATGGCTCTGAGCACTATGGGACTTAACATCTGAGGTCATTAGTACCGTTTAAAGTTAATCACACATATTTAATGTGTATTTCATCAATGATGAAACTTCCTAACCTTGCAAATTCCAGTTTTCTCTAGATTTCACATTAAATTGTAAGTTTTTCCATAACTGGAATAGGTGAATAGATGATTTATAATGGGTGAAGTTTCCACGGAGATTCGGAATTAGATGGTAGGGCCGGAGTCATACTTAATGCGGGGGGCATTTCTAATTTCAAAGTGTGTGGGAATTGATTTCGGACTCCACCTCTTCCTTATATTCGTCCTCACAGTTGAATATTTTATGCTTACTACTCAGATATTCTGCAATTGCTAAAATGTTACTCTTGCTGAGCAAAAATATTTTCCTACCTTTATTAACACTCCTTGTAACACACGTAATCATTGATGATATCACAGCCCTATGACTACCAAAACTCTCCTCTTCCTAACAGGATTATAAAAGTTCGTGTCTGTTTCTTGCTAGGAGGTAGAAGACGTTTCCTCACGTGTCAATTCTCTAAGTATCTGCTCAAAGTAATTTTCATAAAGCCATTATAAATGATCTTACACGAATTCATGTCTCTAACAACATTTTTAATCGCGTGACTGTCACATTCTACAATGGCAAAGTGAATTATCCCATTATTAGAATAGCACGATCGAGAAACTCTCAGGATGTACGGCATGTTCTGTCTTACTATTCTGCTATTACAGTTCCCGGCACAATTAGTCCATGAAAACATCCGATTACCATGATTGACCAACCTTCGATACTTAAATGCGTCCAGATTATTACCCATGCGGAATCCGTGATAACCTCACTAGTCTTGTGGCATGAGCTTCAAGCAAGCCTTCGCAGCCAGCTGGGTGACATGCGGGCAGCCACTGACGTAACTCTGCAGCTGGGCTCTGCTATACTGCTGATACAGCACCTTGCATCGTGGCATTCTGCCCTCGGTGACTGACTAGGCTGTTGCAGTAACACAAAGTGGCATTTCCATAGCCTACCACACGATGGGCGTTTATTTCTTGTCATAACACAACTGACTGCCACGAGTTTAAGTGTTCCCAGCTCGGCCAGAAGCAGCATCCATTTGGCGTCATGCATTCATTCGACCGGCGCAGCTCTGCCCCAGTCATCGAACGAACATAGGACTAAGCTACTCTAGCCTCATCGAACAGCATCATTAACTAGCCGAAGTTGCTGATCTGCAAGTGGCCAACTAGCATCGTTCCAACAGGATGCACAGATGCGAGGACACCCAGAGCGTGCCATCACCTGACACTCCAGTTAGTCTCAAAGGGTATTGGGTTCGGCGTGTAGCCTGCGCAGGTTCAGCCAGCGAGTCAGAGTCGATGGCCTTCCATCTGGCTTCGCCTTACGCCAGCAAGTCCGCAAGACCTCTTGGATGAGCTTCGTCGCTGCCTGCCGCTAACTGCCGGTGCCTCAGCACACGTCACCCTCTGTCTTCTAGCCATAATAGGTACCTGGGTCAATGAAGTCGGAGTACTCTATAGAAGGCGAAAATGTTCCTGTTGACTAAACGTTCTTGGCTCCTTCTTCGCCACAGTACCGTCGAACCTATTCCACAACTACCGCACACGCAACACTGCAGCAAAAACCGGTCAGCCTGTAACGTAGAAGTCAGAAGAGGCTACCATTTGCGTCTAACCTGTCTTTGTGAAATATATTTTAGTCTAACTTTAGAAAATCGTCACTATTCACTTCGAGTTTCAGTTAACTTTTTGTTATTAATAAAATGCGTGCATTTTGATCTGCAGAAATTCATACCATTTCTGCGACGTTACCATGAATGCTACTTCAGTCTGCTTCTCTATTCCCGATGTGTGCGGACGAACGCTCTGAGTGTAATGTGGCTGATCTAGCTCCAATTTCTGCAGGCAGTTCATTACTAACCCGAAAGATGGTTCTTTTAACCAAATAAACCGCCATGTTCACGCCACATATACTTTGCTATAAGAGTAGCCGTAAAGTTCTGGATCCTAAAATGCGAAATTCGCATCCGAGATGGTCGTAAATTCGTCCGAGCCTTGGTTTTTACTACTAATAACAGGCTTCACTTCAGAGCAGGGCGACCGACTCTGGATACGATGCTGCAAGCAGTTAATTGCTCTTGCAACCTGCATGCAACGCTATCTGCCTTCACCAACCCAACCAAACGCCTAAGTGAATAGAACTCAGGCACTAAGCATCACTCGTGCCAACACGAGCTTCAGTTTGCAGCTGTGTGCAACTCAGTGTTTTCAATAGCCATCAGCAGAGCCCCCTCCACATCTCGAATGAGACGTCTCAGCAAACGTAACGAATGTACACTGGTCTCCATTCCCGACTTGCTGCTATTCCCATTAGCAGCAGTATTACCCACTTAACGTTGGTGCTAACGATTACCAACCTGCCCATCCTCTGTGCTGTTTGTACTTGTCAGGAAAACGGGTCACTCGCCCAACAGACGAAGCATCCCTTACTGGCTCAGCTATGTTATCAATACTAGGCATCACCTTGTAACTGTTGCTGAGGTTTAAGAGGACAGCCGTGTAGCCAGATCCACTTAACCATATTCAAAGATTTGGAGGTCAGTAAGCCCATGTAATATTATGCCTCATGTGAGGTAATGGGCGAATTATGGCGCCCTGAAAATATTCTAAGTTCGGAGTTGGTGTGGCCGAGCTGGGGCCTCTCGGTGGGTCACGGCCCGGCAGCAACCACGTGGTGCCGAACATTACCTTAGCAACCGCGAGATGCCGCACAATGGCCGGTCCAGCCACGTGGCTGGGAATTCCATGGTGAGGCTGTGTTGATGAAGGAGACTCGCTGGAAGTGCCAAAGATGGCGGACTTTGTGAAACCTTAATGGCAGATATTTCACAGTTCGTATAGAAATTAATAGCAGCCAGATGAATCATGATACCTCAAAGAGAAACATCTACATTACCATTAGTTGCACGACGATTCTGGTGGTGTAATCAGATTCTCAATATCTTTATTAGTTTAAAGCTTAGTATCTGACAATGAATTACACAAGTAACACCCAGCAACGAATTTCCAAAATCTAAACGATTATTCAGATTTTGTCGATCGACGTGTCTTTAGAAAGCTATTAGTGTAAACCTAAATTGGTATAAATTACAGGCATGTAGCTTGATAGTACGTGAGTTATTGGAGGTCAAAGTGGCCGATAACTATCCATTGCGTCAGGCCATAAGTACTCCACAGTGACACGAAAAACGGTAACACCATGTTTAGAAATATATTTATTCGTCTATGTCTTTGTTTATATCCGATATACACTATTCATGAAGAAATTGGTCAATTATTTACTGTGTTTTAGAAAGCACAGAGACATAGGCTACTGACTTACTTCTGTTCTATTCTTTTGATATATGTTTATTTAATTGTTATGTATGTAATAATGTGTTTTATAGCGTGTTTATGGTCCAACCATAGGAATATTTATTTAATTTCAATTATTTAAATGTAAATCCAGTATTTCATATGTGTTTCATTATGTTTGTGTGGGTGCGTTGGCTTGAAGACATGGCGCGAGCGTTCTAGCCAATCACAGCGCTCGTGAATGGGGAGACTGGATGGAAGCGGGAGGTGCTTTAGTACAGCGCAGGACCCGGAGAGGGCGGCACAGGACACGGCGAGTCTTGGACAGTGGAGCAATTTGCACGTGGTCGCAAATATTTCGGAGTGCCGACGTGTGCTCTTGTGTGATTTCAGTGGCTTCTGCAGTGAAGACGTAGTGCGCGTTTAGAAGTGAATATCTCGCGAGGTATGTTGTTGTTCCCAACTAATTATGGGTAGTAGGAATCTATGGTTTCCCTGTTACTCAACTTATATTTTATTTAATTGCTGGACCATCGACACCAATAAGTGTTTTGCACAAATATACCACATTCTCAAAAGTAATTCTACTATCGTACTCACCATTTAAAGTCGTTAAAATAGTACCTGCAGATTTTATTTAGTTGCAATCTTTCATTTATAAGTTTCTACATTAATTCTCAATTACCGAGTGATAGGAACCTTCGACCATTCGATTCATATGCGTATTCATATTGTATACTGTAGACTCAGCAGTGTTTGGTTTGTAATGCGGCAACTAGACAACGAAACCAGCCAAAACGTTTAATATTGTAACTTTGAGTCGGAGGGTACATAGCTGAGGGCCATCACACCACCATCTTTTCATTTCCTTTTTCGAAAGCCCGCACTCCCAACACTATAACATCTGATCCACGAAAACGATGTTCGATAATGTCCCAGGGGGTTCCCACCTCCCGCAATTTGAAGGTACATAATGCACCCAGGAGCACTGGAACATGGCCGTACACTCACAGCTCGTGGCTATTTTTGACACTATACTCCTTCCCAATGTTAGTCTTTTGGGGAGTGGTTTCGGCGCTGGATTCGTTTTTGTGGAGGATATTGCGTGATCGGATCGGACAGCGTGGGTAGAGGAGCTTTTGTAACGAATGGACTGGCCTACCGGTTTCCCAGACTTAATTCCAATCGAGGATGTGCTGGGCAGTCGTATTGCAGCACCCACACGTGCACCAACGACAATCCAGTCGCGCTGGTACAGGAACGGAACATCCTACCACAAGAAATCCGTACCAACTTTGTGACCAGTTTGGGGGTACATTGCACAGCATGTATTGCAGTCTGTGGTGATCACACACATTAAGACCCACGTCTCGCCTTTGGCAATGTCCAGGGAACCACCAGGAAATGCGCTGACTTCAGTGGACGCACACTCTTTGAATAAAGGTCTCTACATCTACTTGAGTACTCTGCAATTTTCACTTAAGTGCTTGGCAGAGGGTTCATCGAACCACATTCATACTATTTCTCTACCGTTCCTCTCTCCAGCAGCATGTGGAAAAAAATGTATACACAAATCTTTCCATACGATCTCTGATTTCTTATTTTGTTATGAAACTCATTTTTCCCTGTGTAGGCTGAGAGCAGTAAAATATTTTCTCATTTAGATGAAAAAGTTGTAGATTGAAATTTCGTGATAAGATCTCGCCGCAACGAAAAACGCAGTTTTAATTATTGGGATGCATGCCCAGCGATTTTTACTCAGCGGTCGATTCTGACACCGAAAGATTTTGACGTGTGGCACTGGGGCCAGAGAGCACGGATCGGGGCGTTTGGTGAGGTTTAAGGGGAGCCGGCGAGCGAGCTGGAGTGAATTGCTTTCAATTGAACGCACGCTGCTATAGGCAAGCATTAGGATCACGTGTTGTGTACACGCCCATAGTGGCAACACAGCGTGAGCGGAGACGGGTGACTGCTGTCAACCAAAGAGAATGCGGCAGAGTGCAGGAGTGTTTTGGTGCAGGTCTTGTGGTGGCGGCTGCGATACGGCTTCGATTACGCCTTGCCTGTGGAACTAAGGTGAGCATTCCCGCGAACGTGAATGCGTGTCTGAGCTATGTTGTCCCACGCTTGCGTTAACTGTTGAAATTGTGAGAGACTGATTTGATCGGGTTCCTATGTTAACCATAGTTGTATTGAAAACATCATTCGTTAAAGTCGCCTTCTGTAGTACTCAACTGCATTTTTTCTGATACAGTATTCTGTGTGACCTGATCCTCTCTTGAAATTGTTATACAGTGTGCTGAGATACTGGCAGTTGCAAAAGGCTACGTAAAACTTCTGTTTGCTGTGTGTAAACTGATTGGAAATCAGGCGTGCCATGTGTAAGCACGGTTGGTTACTCGTGTGGAAAGCTCATATGTCTCCACTTCAGATTGATCTGTTTTATCCAATCTGTTTTTGCTTTTTTTCAAAAGACATCAGAGCTTTAACTGTGTTGCTATTTGTTTTCTATTATTTAATCGCAGCCGTGATATTTAACAAGTGTTCAAAGTGTTTATGAAGCCCTTGATTTATTCCTGTCGTTGTTCTTGAAGGAACTGTAAAAGTTTTATAGTAAACAGTAACAATAAGTCTTCCTCCATGTTTATTCAGAATGTAAACTGTACCTAACATTTCCTTATATGTCTGATAGTTCTTCCCGTCCGTTGCAGCTTAAAGGATATTGAACTATTAACTTTGTTAGGCTGTGTGTTTGGTACTGGCCAGTCAGAGGCGTTTTCCTTGAAGTCTTATTTACTTAGCTGTTGGTCAGTAACGTCAGCATTTTTCATGCTGTCTTTTACTTCTAAATATGTAATGTTTTTACAAGTCAGTTGCAGCCGTCCTTGCTCAATTAAAGCTTGTATATTTATAGGCTTAAACAGCCAGCTCATTCCGGCCGTTCTTCCGGCAAAAATACGCTTTGTATTCTGTTGAAATTAATAACCTGTTCAAACTTTTTGCATGACTAACATTTTTCTGAAGAAACTTCTCTTAATGCTTCCGGACGTTGCTCTATTTAAGCTGAACAAAACTTTATTTTTCAAATAACTAAATTTTCGCAGCTGGGTTTGAGTCGGCCATGGCAATCCTGCCTATTTCAGATTTCTTGTTCATTTTACTGGCCGTTTGGAATAAAAGGAAAATTGCACTCAAATAATTTGCAAAGCCTATGGTTTATGTTCTTACTAGGAAGGACATACCCTCTCCCTGTATTTAACGTTTGCTTTCATGTAAAATGGTATTTTCAGAAAATCACACGGGGTTACCACTCGGGGACTACGGTGTCCAAGCAAACCCGCTCTAAGTACCACCCATCCCCTTCCCTTCCTGGGTATGTGACGGATTGCCAGCCCAACCTACTTTTCGTATCCATAGTCTTCTTCCCTGTTTCGTAACTATAAAAAAACGCGCTGCCTTCTTCCAATTTTTTCGACGTTCTTTACCATACATATCTTACAAGGATCCTAAACCGCACCTCAGTACTGCAGCAGTGGACAAACGTAGTGTAGGAAATGTCGTCAGTAGAGATATTACATCTGAGTTATGCTAATGTTCTGTAATTTGCATTCCCCAAAAAGGCAATTAGTTCAAATGACAGCCTTTAAATTTGATTTGTCGTATAACCGAACTTTGCTTTTTAGTACTCAATTTGATGATCAGTCACATTTCTCTAGTCAAGTGTCACTTTTCACGCTATGCAGAGGATATCTACTTAAAAGCTATTTTGGCAACAGCTCTTAGTTAGAATTCTGGATTATTTAGTCTTTGGTGAAGGAATTTCAGAACTGTTCAGTAACTCTGCATTAATGTCATTGTCATAGGTAATATCATTGCTATCGCGTTATAAAGGTGTTGTCTTGCCGCTCGTGTACTTTATATCATGAGAATCTGGATTTTCTCCCAAGTGTCGACATTTCCGTCGTGTGGTGGTGGTAGGGGTAAGTGGCGCTGCCACTGCAGGATTAGAGGATCTGAGAGAACGTTTCGTTCTTAGTTTTCCCGTGATGACTAAAGGCCATGTGTGCCTCATACCCATCAGCTTCTATGGTATAACTTTCAAACAGAAGTAACATGGATTCTTGAATGCACTTTATAGGGACGATAATCCGCAAATCCGTTACATATTTGAAGCAAGAGATATGAAGTCAAATTAGGGCTGTTACAGTGCAACACAGTCGGTAGAACGAATATGGCATTCAAAACATTAAGTGAACATTTGTGATAGTGTCTCATACTGTAGTGCGATGTAAGTATAATTACTCAATTACTTCAAGTAATTAGTCACAGCTTTCGCTGCCACCCTCAGCGACCCCAGTTTGAAATAGAAGTCGACACGAAATGTTTCTAATAGTGCCGGCTTTCAACGATTAATTTTTAGGTCATCGGCCATCTTATCACAACCTTACTGTAGGTAATCTGTCAACTCTAATCGGATTTTTTCTCCTTCAGTCTTTCGGCTGGTCTGATGCGGTCCACCGCGAATTCCTCAATTGTGCCGGTCTTTCCATCTTGGGGTAGCACTTGCAACCAACGTCTACGATCAGTTGCAGGATGTATTCGTATCTGCCTTCCTTTACAATTTTTACACTTGGCAGTTCTTTCTAGTACGATGGAACTTATTCCCTGGTGTCTCAACAGATGTACTGTCATCCTGTCCATTCTTATGTGTTCTCCATTTATTCTTTTCCTAGCCAATTCTGCAGAGAAAATCCTCATTTCTTAACTTAACAGTCCATTTAATTTTAAACATTCTTCTGTAGCACTACATCCGAAATGCTTATATTCTTCTGTTCTGCTTTACCAGTCTTTCACTACCATGCAATCCTGTGCTCCAAACGTACATTCTCACAAATTTCTTCCTCAAATTGAAAACTCTTCGGTACTAATAGACAACCTTGGCCAGGAATGTTGTTCTTGACGGTGCTAGTACACTTAGGTCCTCATTTCTCTCTGTCGCGGATTATTTTATATCTAGGTAGCTGAATTCCTTAATGTTGTCTACTTAGTGATCACTAGATGTCAAATTTTTCGCCGTTCTCATTTCTGCTACTCACTACTGCCGTCTTCTATTTGCGCTGTCCATGTTCTGTACTCATTACTGTCCATTCCGTTCACCAGATGCTGATATTCACTTCCACTGAGGGTAGCAATATCATTAGAGAATCGTGTCATTGATATTCTCTCGCTTTGAATCCTTCTCACTCTTGACCCTTCATTTCCGTCCTTGCTTCTCCGATGTGTACGTCGAACACTAGGGACGAAAGATTGCATCCCTGTCTTACACCCTTTTTAATACGAGCACTTCGTTCTTTGCCTTCAAATATTATTTCCTCTTGGTTCTTGTGCATATTGTATTTTCCGTCTTCCCCTATAGTTTTCCCCCTGTTTTTCTCTGTTTCGGAGATAATGCTCCATTTTCTATTCTCGAACGCTTTTTCTAGGTCGACAAATACTATGAAAGTGTTTTAATTTTTCTTCAGTCTTGCTTCCATGATCAACCAAAACGTCATAACTGCCTCTCTGGTACCTTCATCTTTCATAAAGCCGAACTGATCCTCATCAGAACATCAATTTTTATCTCCCACGCTTCTGTATATTTTTGTCAGCAATTAGGACGCATGACTACTAAGCTGAATGCGCGATAATCCTGACACTTGCCTACTCTTACTATCTTTGCAACTGTGTGTATTCCGAAAGACTGATGGTACGTCACCTGGTTCATAAAACCTACGTACCAACAATAATAGTTTCGTCGCAACTTCCTCAATGAGTTCGGATATTTCGATGGAACTTCATCGATCCCTTGTCTTACTTGTTCTTACGTTATCCAAAGCTCCTTTCAATTGATTGTAAGACTGGATCTCTCCCCCCCCCCCCCCCATATCTTCCATATCGACTATTGTTTCTTCTTCCATCGCGTTCTTAGCAAAATGCTCGCCTTCAGTGGACTCTCTCCACCTATCCGCTCACTCTGCATTTCAGTTGAATTCCCATTGCACTCATATAGCCACCATAGGCTTTAATTTCAATGGAGACGGCTTTGACTTTTCTATATGCTGTCCAGATTACTGTCCGCCACATTTTACTTGACTGTCTTTTATTCTCTGACCAGAGGGCGGTGGTTTCCTTGCCACCGGATTTGCCCTCTATTTTACAAGATGACGCAACGACTGTAGTTAAGGTCTTACGGTTTTGTGTCCTGTCCAATTTGTTTCCTCGGATTTTAGGGAGAGGGTTTTAACGTGCTGCTGGGTGACTGGCTCAACCCAGGTTTTAGGTAAGAGGTCAGCCAGTCACGATTACCTCCTTGTTTCCCTTCAGTTTGTTCTCTTTTCCTTGTTTCCTTTCCTTTTTAGTGTGGCCCTTCTCTCGTTTTGCCTGTGTGTGAGGATTTGGAACTGCGTCCGGTCTGTGTGTTTTAGCCGTTGTCCTTGTTCGCTGTTTGTCTTAGTCCCTTCACTGCATGTGTTCCTGTTTTTATGCGTTTGGGCGCTGATGACCACGCTGTTTAGCGCCCGTAAACTTCAAACACACACACACTCTATATGCTGTCAGCCCTTTCTGATAAACACTTCCTCTTGTATTTTTTCGTAATTTTCATGCGGCCATTGATCCTTAGCTTCCCCACATTTTCTACTTATTTCATTTCTTAGCGACTCGTATTTCTGTATTCCTGAATTCCCTAATCCTTATTTAATTCCTTTATTCGTCGATAAACTGAAGTGTTACCCTTGATTTCTTCGCAGTTATCTTGTACCTATGTTTCTGTTTCCAGCTTCTGTGAGTTACCTTCTTGGAGATTCCCAATCCTCTTCAACTGAGCTGCCTACTAAGCCATTCATTATCACAGTAACCAACCTGAGAGAAGTTAAAGCGGGTCTCTTCATTCCTTTACACTTACGTAACACTTCCTTGTATACTGAGTCTTCCCGATTAATCTTTCAAACTTCTGCCTACTCTGTCTATAACTGCTCCTGGATACACCTTACAATCCAATATCTGATTACGAAATCTCTGCCTCGTGAATCTTAATAAAGTATTCT